>NC_057800.1:302352084-302597746 GCF_018294505.1 Triticum aestivum
GGCGCAGTGGCCCGCGGCGGAGCTGGCGACGGCGTCGGGTAAGGAGGGCGGCGCGGGCGCCCTGGCGGCAGGGACGAGCGGCGCTTGGGAGACGGGCCTCGGGGTCCCGGGACGGGCTCCGCGGGCCGGCGGGATTCGCGGTGATGTGGAGCGCCGGCTGGCACACGTGGCGGACGGCGATTGGTCCGGGCAGAGCGGCGGACATGTCCGGCGCGTCCGGATGCTATCCGGCGCGCGGAGAGGAAGGGGATCTAGGGTTTGGGAAGAAGACCTGAAAATTTCGGGAGAGGATCTATATATTGGCATAGAGGGAGCTAGGAGATTCCAAATGAGGTGCGGTTTTCGGCCACGCGACCGTGATCGAACGCTCTAGATGATGGAGAGGGTTTTGGTGGGTTTTGGGCCAAAATGGAAGGGTGTTGGGCTGCAACACACACGAGGCCTTCTCGGTCCCTCGGTTAACCGTTAGTAAACCAAGGCATCAAACGAAGTCCAAATGGTACAAAACTTGACAGGCGGTCTACCGGTAGTAAACCAAGGCCGCTTGGCAAGCCTCGGTCCAATCCAGAAATATTTAATCCCCACACACGAAAAGAAGGTAGTAGTGACCACCGGAGGAGATAGGAGCGCCGGAATGCAAAACGGACAACGGGGAAAATGCTCGGATGCATGAGACGAACACATATGCAAATGCAATGCACATGATGACATGATATGAGATGCATGACAACGACAACAACACACGGAGACAAAAACCCGAACCCGAGGAAATAAAATAACTTAGCACCGGAAACGGCAAGAGTTGGAGTACATATTAGGTAAATTACATCCGGGGTGTTACATCTTGCCACCGTTGCATCCGTGCGCTAGATGAGGGGGGTACCAATGCATTCAAGTAGAACAAAATCACCATCATTAACCCACAACTTTAACTACAAACTAAGTAAGTATCAAGTAACAACGAAAACAAGTTGAGAAAAACACAGAAAATAATTACTTCATGTCATGCAGAGTTCAAACTGAATAAACACATGCAAATTTCAAACCAAATAAACATATGCATGATATTGTCCTACAGATGAAAGAAGGACAACATCTATAAGGTTAGCCGAGCTTAATAAAGACATAGAGAGAGAGAGTAAATGTTCTCAAGTTAGCCTTAACATGGCAGCCTAACTTGTACTTAATTTTGAGTAAACATACATATCAATACAGGGTTAGGCAAGACAGTAAAGAAAGACACAGGTGCTAGAGTTAGAAAACACTGGTGATACAAGTAGCATAAGCATAATACAACATAGTATATTTGTTGTGTGGATATATGCATATAATTGGCCATAACTTTATCTTCCAAATTAATAGTTACCATAGTGAAAACCTTGACAAGAGAAGTTAAACTTTGACAACATAAGGTGAGATGAAAGATAGCAAACAACACATGCCAGCCATCAATTTTTATTCTACTGAACAAATTGGACAACAACCACCTATTTTGTAACAACTTCAGTTAACTTGGGAGAAATCCAACCAAACCAATTGATAAACAAAATTCTACTGAATTTTGGGGCATCAAGCAAGCAACTTAGTTGGCAAACAATGAAATCAAGCATGTAAGCAAATTTGGAGCAGCACCAAATTAGGGACCAAGCCTAGTAAACCAAAACAAGGAGATGCAGAGGGAGGCCTTAACCTAGAGTTGCAGCTACCCCGCAGCTAGGCATCTCCTCTCCCTACATCCGAGTCGAGTTGGTGATGTTGCAGCCGTGCAGCTGCTCTTGCACATCAGGGAAGGGAATGGAAGGTAAGGTCAAAATCTGGAGCCAATATATTATGAAAATTTCATTTAGAAAACTAACAAGTTCATTAGAATGATAACACAAATTCAGCTACGACAATGCTTCGTTCTCCAGCTAGTTAAAATGAGATACTCATTCATACAAGGTGACAAAAGAAAATAAATCATTTTAGCATGAAAGTATCAATGTTCTGTTCTTATCAGCTTATTCTTATGCATAAAGCAACTAAGGAAACCAAAGAGGAGCACTAACTAGTCTGGAGCTGGCCAAATATGCGAACAAATCATACTAGTTCGTAGAAATTAGGCTACAACAGATCATTGACAGTAAATTACGGAAGAAAAAAGAACATCTACTGCGGTGGCGAGGAAGTAAACGAGGCAGGCAGAGCAGAGCAGGGGACCTTCTGGATATCTCTCGTAGCATACACATCACATTTTGGCCAGAAATAACATGTTGCTTGCTCTGGCCATGGAATAACATCTTGCTTGCTCTGGCCATGGAATATTATACTCTGGATAAGAAATACACAACACATTTTCTGGACAGAGAAAGAGACTAGTATCTCAGCACAAGTAACTGCAAACTGACAAAAATGCTTAGGGCAGAACTATCAAAGTGTTTTATTAACCTCTAGGTTAAAACTACCACATTTTCATTGTCACTTGTTAGTCGGAAAATCTAGCTATCTCTCATGTGTAAATATGTATATGTTGGCATTAATTGAAAAAAATGGGTATGAACAAGCATGCGCTGCTGCACAATAATGAATGAGAACAATCAGGTACTGGCAGGGGTATATGGCTGCACCATCAATCAATGCAGGACACTGCCAGGAGCGTAAATGCAGTAGCAACCCTTCTGACGTTTGAGAGCACTCTCACTGTGCTATAATTAGCTGCATTTTCATTTTCAGCAACACTTATGGAGCACTTAGTTCTAAATAGCAGTCATGAAACTAGGGAGACCCATCTATGTGAGATTTGGCAAACTAGAAACACAGATAGAGCATCAGTCAACTTCAGGTTTATAGTGAATTACAAAGGTACTATACACTGTAACTGAAACGCATTGCAACATTCAAATTGAAACATACACATGGAACGTTTGACCCGCTACCTCTAAAGCATACACTTTAGGCAAGGGATCCTTCCAGCGGATTTGAAGAGCTAAAAAACAAGGAAAAACATGTACAACGACCTCAGGATTAGGCGGGTGAGAACTCGCAACATCCATGAATCGCATCAGTTGAGATCTAGAAAAAGAACCAACAGATGGAGGGGAGGCATATACACTGATGAACCATGCATGAAATGAATTCCACACACTCACAAGCAAAACCTATGCAAGGTGAAGCGATCATCATCTCAATAGTGTCAACATACATGCAGTTTCTAAATTACAAAACTTTGTTTTGACCGTCCAATAGTGAGACACGACAGCAACATGGCAGGCAGACAACATCATATATGAGACAAACTACTAGAGGATACACATGTACACTGAACAACTCCTATCAATGCTCAACAACTACACCTTGATACACAGAGTGAAAAAAAGAGGTAAATCACCTCCACCAACACCAGCACCTTGAGAAGGAATTGTGCCAAAACACGTATTTAATCATGCCTAAAATACATCACATCCACATCGCGCACCAAATTAACATAGGAAGCAGGGGAGTAGGTCGGTGTACCAATCCATCACCTTGATGGAGTTAGGGGAAGAGAAGAAGCAGATGAGGGAGGTCCATGGCGTCCCTTCCAAGCAGCTGCACAACACATCATGCCTTCATCTCCCATGGTGACATCCTGGTTCGAAAGAGCGACGAGAAGGGGGTCCGACAGAGAGATGAAGAAGAAAAGACGAGAGGAGGAGAAAGGCATTCATAACTTTGAGCCCTGCGGTTGGAGCTACTCGTTCGCCATGGCCCATGGCCGGGGGTAGGAATCCTGAGAAGAAGAACACGGACGGGCGGAGTTGCTCCATGGCGCCGAGGCAGGGGAGGTAGCGGCCATCGTCCATGGCGTCCCGGTGCTCGAGCGAGGATGGCATCCTAGATCTGGGAGGCAGAGACAACAAACTAAGGAAGTTAGCAATGGCTGTTTGGAGGAAATGGAGTAGATGGACACACCTGAGTCGTCGGAGCCACGCCGACCGAAACACTAGCGACGGGAGCCGGTCGGGGTTGGCGCCGGAGGACGTGCGCGACGAATCTCGATGGGGAACGCCAGCCTCCCCAAGCCCGCCGGTAGAGAGCGCCTGCTCGATCTAGAGGAAGGGAGTGGGGGTGGGGGCGGCGGCGCCTGCTCGATCCAGAGGCAGGGATGTGGGAAGGAGGGATTACTTCTGGATCTGGCCATGAGATGAGCGGACCGAGTCGATCTGGGCGGAGAGGTAAGGGGCACCCGACGGTGAGGTTGGGGGAGATTAGGAGGTCACCGGTGGGGTTCGCGGGTGAATCCTGCTACGTCCAGCACGGGTCTGGGCGTGGGCTCGATGGTGAGGGTCATCGATGGTGGAGGTGGGCAGCGGTGGGGGTGGGCGATGGTGGGCGGTGGTGGGGATGGGCGATGGTGGGCGGCGGTGGATTCAGATCAGATCAGAGTGAGGGAGAGGAGAGAGGGGCGTTAGTGCGTGGGAGAGAAGGGTGCGAGAGGAGGAGTGCGGGACGTGGGTGAGACCGGCGACGTGTGGGCCGTTGGATCCAGCAACATCCGGCGGTGATTTATCCACGATCTGCGTGAGAGGCCTCTGGACCAATCAGAACGCAGTATACAAGGTGTGATATTTTGACCATTTAAATTGGTCGTAATTGACTAAAAGTAAGGTGCTAAATCGTGTTAGCTATTTAATTATGACCTGAAAAATTGAAAAAAAAATCTTTTCATTGTGTCAGCAAATATGACTTTAGTTTTCAGGAATAATCACAAATAGAAATAAGACAAATATTTTTTTAAGAGTTATGAGAAATGAGTTCTTTTAAATCATTTTTTTCATTTTCGAGTGTCCAAAATGAGTTCTTTTGTGAAGGACCTATCATATATTTGTTACAAATTTGGACCAAATTAATTTTCTAAAATATTCATTCATATTTAATGCACAATTGACCAAATGGTTGAGTGTCAAAAGATTCGATCCACCTCTGGTGAAAAAGACAAATTTCCACCGATTCAGTTAGAAGCGGGTAAAATTTGAACTGTAGCTGCATCATAGTTTGCTTTTTATTTTTTCCAAATATCATTTCTAGGTACATAAGTATCTATTTAATCAGACAAACACAAAAGGTTTTCCAAGATTCAACCACTAGCTAGGAACGGTCATGCCCGTCGTCTTGACAGCATTTTGAAACGGGCATAAAAAATTCAAAAATATTCAAAAAAAGAAAAAACCTTCGCATTGTGTCGTTATATGTGACCAAGTTTCTAGAAAAAATAATAAACTTGTAATACGGAAAATATTTTAAAAAAGTGTTCTCAGAAATGAGCTATCATGCATGAAGATTCATGGCTTTCAAGCCACATGATCAATCTTATGGCCACATTCATGGCATAGTTTGTTTAAATGATCTCGTATTGTGCACAAGGGTGCATCTTGGAATTCCAAACAATGTTGCCTAAGGGAGTTCTCATTTTCTTTGGACGAAAAATACATTTTCCATTCTCCGAGTGCCCGAAATGAGTTTTTTTGTGAAGGACCTACCATATATTTGTTGCAAAATTGGACCTAATCAATTTTATAAAATACTAGGCCATATTTAATGCACAATTGACAAAATGGTTGGGTGTCAAAAGTTTTGATCCACCTCCGGTGAAAAGACAAATTCCCGCCGATTCAGTAGGAAGCAGGTCAAATTTGAACTGCAGCTGCCTCATACTTTGCTCTTTATTTTTTTCGAAAATCATTTCTAGGTACATAAGTATCTATTTAATCAGAGAAACATCAATTTTTTTCCAAGATTCAACCACTAGTTATGAATGGTCAAGCCCGCCGTTTTGATCGCATTTTGAAACAGACATAAAAAATTTCAAAAAAATCAAAAAACTGGAAAACCTTCCATTGTGTCATTATATGTGACCAAGTTTCCAGTAAAAATAATAAACTTGTAATACGACAATTATTTTTAAAAAGTGTTCTCCGAAATGAGCTATCATGCGTGAAGATTCATGGCTTTCAAGACAAATGATCAATCTTATGGCCACATTCATGGCATAGTTTGTTCAAATGATCTTATGTTGTGCACAAGGGTGCATCTTGGAATTCCAAACAATGTTGCCAATGAGAGTTTTCATTTTCTTTTCACGAAAAATACATTTTCCATTTTTCGAATGCCCGAAATGAGTTTTTTTGTGAAGGACCTACCATATATTTGTTGCAAAATTGGACCTAACCAATTTTATAAAATACTAGGACATATTTAATGCACAATTGACAAAATGGTTGGGTGTTAAAAGTTTTTATCCATCTCTGGTGAAAAAGACAATTTCCCGCCGATTTAGTAAGAAGCGGGTCAAATTTGAAATGCAGCTGCCTCATAGTTTGCTCTTTATTTTTACCAAAAATCATTTCTAGGTAAATAAGTATCTATTTAATTAGAAATACATGGTTTGGTGGCGAGACATCAAGGTTTGGACGGTGGCTGAGGGCCCCAACTCTAGAGCGCGAAGCTCGCATGCCCGTCGCGTGGTCACCGCGTGACCGTGGCGTTGCCATGCGTTCTGGGCTGCCTAGGCATGTCTAGTGGGTTGGGCACTCCCCAGGTAGGTGCTAGGAAGAAAATTACAAGATAAGTTTCTCATGAGGAGACCGAACTATGCTCAAAGATGAATTAGAAGCCAAGTGTTTGATTAGCGGTATGGGAAATGCACATGGCCAATGGGTGTGAGTTTTGGCTGAGGATGATCATCTACTAAGAAGAATTTCTTCACAAATTTTCAGCTCAAATGGAGGATCCTAGGCGGTACTTCCTTCACAATGCTTCTAGGTAGACAAAACCTTTGGAAATTCGCCGAGGAAGATTTACAGGGCAAATGGAGCTTAATTTTGTCATGAGGCAATGATTTGGATAGGAAATAGTGCCCAAAATTTTTGATGGCAATCAAGAATATATAAACAGCACTTCCTTCACAAAGTGTTTTTCTGAACATAATAGGAAAATGAATATTGTTGAATTATTTTTGAACTAGGCAAGGAAGGTTTTTTTACATATTTGACAAAGATATGACCCAAAGAATTTATGAGATCCTTTTGGGAATTTTGGGAATGACAGAAATATAGGTTGCTTCACAACCTAGGGCAAAAACTGACACATGGACATGACACATAGGCAAAACTGTTGAGGTGGCGCCTAGTCATAGCAACCCACCACAATTTACAGGACGAGACTTGCCTGCTCCCCCGTCGTGTGCCCATCCATGCTCCCGTCTACGTGGCTTGATTTGATTGGAACAAAATAAGGCCCGGCCCCACCCCCTTAAAATCAGGGGGGAGATGATTAGATTAGAAAGAAAAAAGGAAAAAAGATAGCCGTAGGATGAAGTGGGAGCACGGATGGGAGCACAGGGAGGGAGCAGGCAAGCCAGAAATAAGGCAGCGGACCAGTGTTATATGCTTTATGACCATTTCGTGTCAGGAAATAGCGACCTTTCTGACCAAAATGGTCGTTATAGTTTAGGATTTGGAGCCCCCCGAACAACTTTTGACCAATTGGTCTCAAATGGTCATAGATTTATGACCAATTTTCCAGGGTCACTGACAGAAGGTCACTAGTTGACATATTTCTTGTAGTGACGGTTCAATTCCCTCGGTCGCTGCTCCCCAAGGTCACCCATCAACTACATGCCTAATACTACTAATACACCAAGATGAGCAAAAAATTGAGCTAGTTTTTTCGTGCCTAGTACTTGAGTTAATATATCAGGCAAGGCACTGGTAAGGAGGGATTATCCTTTTACTCTGCATACATAACTTGTCTGAAGTCTAACTAAGCAAAATGTTTAACCAAATCCTTTCTTAAGAAATACAACAGGAAAGATGTATCGCTTGAAAATTTATTGCATGATGCAGGTTATGATATTGTTTTGAATCCTGGATTTTAAATTTCAGAAAATCCAGAAGTGATCAGAAATTCATGAAACTAAGCATGGTCATGTGATATGGCACAAATATCCCTACGTAATTTTTTTCTTCAATTTGATACAAGCTGCTTATGAGAAGTTGCACAAATGAAGAGCTAAGGTATTTTGGAACAAAGACCTGTCACATTAAGGCGAACGCTTTTACTATTGAAACCATGGGCATTTATGCCGCCACAAGTCCCGCTTCTCATCAGCAGGTGCCGTCCGAGAAAGCATGTGAGTTGACGGGAGGCGTGTGAACAGACCGCTGCGCTGGCTGACAGGAAGGCGTGCGAGCAGACCGCTGCGCAGGCTCACCGGGAGGCGAGCCCTTTGACCACGCTCCGCCGCCCACCTTTGTCCCAACTGCTCCCACTTTTAATGTCGTTGGCGCCGCAGTTTAAAATCAACCCCGCACTACCCGATATTGCTACAATCTTCTCTCTTCCTCTCCGATTCTCCTGTCATCTACCTCCAACCAGCCTGACCTAACAGTATGCCATGCCGCATCATGAAGGTCTGTCCTTAGTCTTCCAATTTCCCGAGGAAGACACCCAGCCGGAGTCTCAAGAACATAAGGCACTTTGGTACGACCTTGAACCGGCCTTGCGGGAAGACGCCGCACCTATCCCCACTCCTGTTCCGGCTCCCGTCGCCCCGACTGCGCCAGCGCCCATCCCCGTGGCATTGATGGGCTCGGAGCCGCACTTTGTCGCCGAGCTTGATGCCACAGGGTTCCACGAGGTCTCTGCCGACCTTCACGCGCCTGTGCACCTGCCAGCGCATGCGCCTGCGCATGCATTGATGGGCACGACCGTGCCGTTGTCCGTGCACCTGCCAGCGCATGCGCCTGCGCGTGCATTGATGTGCGCACCCGTGCCGGTGCCCGTGCACACGAATGTCTCCGCCGCGCCGTTTCCAGCGCCTATCCCTGCACGGGTGCCAGTGCCCCCCTCAGCAGCATGGATGGCCGTCGTGGACCGCTTCCTTGCCCCAACGCTAGTCGCCTCCTCCCGCCAGTTGACTCGCTCCTGGAGACTGAAGTCCAGAACATTGTGGCCTTCCTTGAAGCTAGGGCCAACATCCAGGAGAACACGAACAACGGCGCAAGACGCCGCCGTCACCATCGGTCAGTGGCCCGACGACACACAGAGCACGACAGAGGAGCCGCTTCCCACCGCAAGACGCTGCCGCCACGTAATCTAAATTTGCCATGAAAAACGTTTGGATTGCCATGCTTAAAATCTAAATGTGTATCATTTCCGTTTATTTTAGATCGATTGTCGAATGAATTAAAGTCGGAGTTAGATTGAATGAAATCTATGGTTTGATCGATTGAGTGTTCTGCTAGAGCCATATCAAATTTAATATAAAACTTCATCAAGCCACATGTATTCCTTCTCATCCAACGACCTAGACTGCTTCAATGTCAAGCGCTCAACACGTTTAGCGTGCAGTTAATTTCATGCCAAAAATAGTGCTGATCACATAATAACACACAAATAATATCCGCATGCACTTAATATACTTCCAAATTAACGTGCATTGCACGTACACATTGACTAGTACTACTAGTACGTGAAACTGGCGCCGTAACTTGTGAACACGTCCAGATATGGTCAACGGCAACATTGCCCGTGAGTTCTTCTTGTTTGCCCATGCGTCTAAACATAGAAGGGGAGGAGAGAGAGAGAGAGAGCACAAATGGAACCCACTAGTAAGTGAAGGCGAATAGTACGTGCTAACGAGCCGGTCCCACTAATGTACGAAAAATAGTATTACATGTTATCCATTAAATAGGATGTGGTAATATAAAAACATTATATGAGCAAAGGGGGGTACAACAAACATTGTTGTTCTATCGATGTTGCCTATTGACGTGCGGCTTGAAGGCCCTGGTCGCATGTTCGATCCTCGTCCTTTTTTTTATTTGTATATGGGTCCAAATTTGTTTCATGACAGGTGGGCCCCTCGGTGTGTAGTTTGTATCACTTTAATTTGTGGGTCAAAATTTGTTCCATTCCAGGTGGACTATCGGTGTTTAGTTTTGTAGCTTATTTGTAATAATTAAAGAAACCAACAGTCTTTTTTGCAATAATACCATGGTGCGACTTTGAAGGCAAGAAAGGACGTGCGAGAGAGCAATGACTGAGCCAGAGGGAAGTCAATTGGGGGAGGTGCGGGGGTTGCAACGGTGTTTGGAGTAGTTGTGGGCCGAATGCTACAAAAATATAATCTAAACCCACCGGAATAAATGCCTACACAAATTAATCCCAAGTTGGAGTCCCACTCGCAATGTAAATAGCTCCGGCTTTGTGAGGGATGGAGAGGTAGCTTCAATGTGTGGAAGATACAGCGTGAGAAAGCGAGGTCAATCGAGAGACATATAGATAGAGTGAGTGTGGTCCGACATTCATTGAAAAGAGATATATGCTCTGGAGAGATATTGTCCGATTGAGCTTTTGGGAAGGGTGAGGGCTGTAAGATAGAGCTTGAGAGATGATCCAGTCACAGACATGTAGATATATTTTGTGCGTGAGAAAAGCAAGGTCAATCGATTACATATATAAAGGGAGAGAGATTGAGAAAGTTTGGGTCGTCGTGCAATCGAAAGAGTGAGACGGGTTGGAGAGAGTGACCTAGATAGACAATGTGCGTGAGAGAGTATACAATATAAATATTTCAAATTGGGCTCAACCATGGAGATATATCGTTTGTGTCCGAGAAAGAGTGAGGTAAATCGAGACATACACACACACACACACAGAGAGAGAGAGAGAGAGAGATAGGGAGAGACAGATTGAGCGAGCGTGGCCCGCCATGAGGTCGAAAGAGTGGGGGCGGCTTGGATGGACTGACCTAGATAGACAATCTGCGTGAGAGAGTATAGAGTGTGTCGATCAAGGCCTGAAAAGGGAGATATATCATTTGTGTGTGAAAGAAAACGAGGTTAATCGAGACTCAGATAAGGAGAGCAAGATTGAGCAAGTGTGGGGCGCCGTGCGGAAGAAAGAGTGAGACAGTCTCAAGGGAGTGACCTAGATAGACAATGTGCGTGCGTGCGCACGAGAGGTTGGGGGCTAGATAGGCAATGCATGTATCTGGCGAGATAGGGTGGGAGGGAGAGAGAGAGAGAGAGAGCTCGGGATGGGGTGCAATGGCGGGTGTGTGAGGTAAATACATTAGGTAACAGAGTGGAAAAAAGGGGGTTGTGTAGTTGAGAGAGTTAGAGATTGAAACATGGAGAGAAAGAATGAATGTGTGTCGAAAACTGATAGCTTCCTAAGGTGGTTAGGAGAGGAAGATTGACCGATACAGTAAGTATGTAGCGTGTGTGTCGAGGGGGGTGTGGGGCTAAAAATAACAGTTGAATGTAGATAGTACGAGACTTAATATCGATGTTTCAATTCGGTGTACATTGTAAGATTTGAACTGAGGACCGTGCCTACGGGTAATTATTTCGAATTCGTGCCATACTAGGTTTGGAGAAGTTGACATTGACTCGATTGTTGTGCTATTTTGTAGGTCATATGTTTGAATCCATCCAAAAGTTCTCTCACTACCATGGTTTTCATCATATACATATGAATTTGTATTAAAAAGTAGCGTGGATACCGTGAAATGCGAAATCCACATTAGAATTGGAGATCGCTATGTGAGACACACTCTAATTGAAATAACTAATTATGTGACACACACTTTAATCCCCAATAGCGTGGATGCCGTTTCGATTTTTTTCAAATAACTCGTCATTAATTAATTTATAGTATCTCATTTCGAATGACTATTATTTGAAAGGAAAACACACGCATGGTAATACATACAGATTCGTTTGCAAATTGTTGGGGATATTACTGCTGGGCGTAAACTGGCCTATCTGGGCCGGGTCAACTTCATCAGTAGTTCCAGAAGTGATAAAGCCCAAGAAGGCAGATGAGGGCCTAAGGCCCGTAGCCAGTTCAAGACTTGTAGCGGTAAACCAGAATTTTTATATAAACTTGTATTGGAAGTTAGGAATAAGGAGAGACCAACCCGGATACGAATATCGACCGGTGTTGGGACTCTGTGAACCGACGGGTGTCACCCGTGTATATAAGGGGACGACCCGGCGGCGGTTCAAGGACGCAGACAACAACTCGAGACATAAACGAAGCTTGTTTGTTCCCTAGTCGTCGAAACCCCATCAATTCCATAACAACTAGACGTAGGCTTTTACCTTCATCGAAGGGGCCGAACTAGTATAAACTCTCTTGCGTCCTTGTGTCCGCTTTAACCCCTTCAAGCTAACCCGTCGCGATGGCTCCATGACTAAGTCCTTTCTCTAGGACATCTGCCGTGACAAAACCACGACAGTTGGCGCCCACCGTGGGGCCGTCGCACGATGGTTTCCGGTTCTTGGAGGGCCGCTTTGAAGGACTCGAGGGCTACGCTGTAGGCCGGATGACTAAGAGTCGTCGCGGTAAGCTCTACATCGACGACGCAGGCTCGGGCCCCGAGGCCGGCTCAATTGAGTACGGGTACCAGGTCCCCTTTGGTAGCATTCATGTTTTCATTGGCACTGACCTCGTCAAGACGGCTCAGCGTGTGCGATCCGCCCGGGTTAAACCGGTCATGAAGCGTGCCTTCGTGGGAGTCATCCATGGAGGAAGTTATGAGGACGGATTGGAATTTCGCGGCGTGACCGTCGTTTGTTCCGGTGAAGAATCTTCGACCGGAGAAACCGAATCTCTTTATCACCTACAAGATGGCTGGATTGGGAGTTGTTCCGATGGCGATAGTATTCAGGACCCCTCTGATCTGCCCAACCGGGTTGGAATATTCATGGCCGGAACACAAGTAGCACTTCATTCTTCGACAGCTGCTGCAACGGTCTCCGGTTCAGCAGCGGCGATGGCTGCCGGGGTAGGAGGCCCTGTGCGCCCGCCGGCTCAGGTTCTATCAGAACTATTTGATGTGTTGGCTGCGCTTATGGCGGAAGTTAATCCGCCGGATCAGGACGTTCACAACACGGAGATTGCAAAGGTAAAGGAACAGATCACCCAGGCCAAGGCGGATCTGGCGGCTGAGGACACCAGGATGGGCGCAGAGCGGGCCGCTTTAGACGCACAGGCCTACAAGCTTATGTTGGACCAGAGCGCGTCGCATGAAGTCATGAGGAGGAAGCACCGATCCCGCTTACCTCCGGTTTTCGAGGCCAGAGACCTTTTCAACACTCCAGGACCAAGAGCCGGTAATCCACTGGAGGGAAACCGGGCAGAAGCCCCTGGGATCGGTGCACCGGTTCAGCCTCTTCAGAGGGACCCGCCTCGTCAGAACACTGTTGTACCTTAGGCTGCTTTAACACCTCCGGGTCACTACTCCAACCCAATGGACAATCTTGTTGCTGCTGATGTACGGCTGGAGGCCATTCCAATTGAAGGTGACTCGCTGTAGGCAGTAGAGACGCGACGGGTCAAGGAACTTCTGAGGACAGCTTTGACCCAACAGGAAGCGTACTCGTACAGCCGTGACCGGATCCACTCGACCTCCCGTCCAAGCCGGAGCTATAGCAGACATATGGATGAACCGGCAGTGTAGAGTAATGAACGACGTGGGGCACCCCGTGACAACAACCCGGTGGGTGGTGCTGATGACACTCAGGGAGTGATGGACCGGGCCCGCGCGCGCAGGGAGGCCGAGTTAGCCACACAGCATCAGGCTCGGCAGCTCACGCCGGTTCGTCCAACCACCTTGACTGAACCTGGTGTTACTTCTAGTTCTTTGGGGGTGCCTTGCCTTATCCCCGCTTTACGCAACGTGTGCCTGCACAAGGATTTCAAAGGCCCACGCAAGGTACCAAATTACATGGCAGATCAACCTCCAGAGACATGGGTGGAGAGCTATGAGATGGCCATGGAGATGCTTGATGTGGATGACACGGCATGTGCGAAATACTTCACCATGATGCTCGAAGGAACGGCCCGGACTTGGTTAAAAAGCTTGTCGGCTAATTCTATCAGTTCATGGGCCCAATTACGAGCCCGGTTTATCAGCAATTTCAAAGATACCTGTAAACAGCCTATGTCGATAGTGGACTTGGCTGCATGCGTCCAGGAGGAAGGAGAATCAACGACTCATTGGTTACGCCGGGTTTCACAAGTGTTGCACTCCTCAGACCGCATCAACGCTGACACCGCAGTATTAACCCTAGAAGGCAACTGCTGGTTTGGACCCCTGAAGCTGAAGTTGGGACGGATGAAGCGTCATTGCACCGACATGGGGACCCTCATGGCCGCTTTGGTGAAATATGCTGATTCTGATAGCACCAAGGATCCCGAATCTGATGATGACAAGACAGGGAAAGGGAAGAAGAACAGCAGCTCCAAAGGTCAGCAGCATCACTGGTCACACAATGGTGGAGGAGGCAAGTGTAAAGCAGATGGTAACATGGACTTTGTGGCTAATACCAACGCACAGGACAATGGCCAGCGACGCAAGGGTAGGCCGAAAAATTGTAATGGAGCGCCCAAGCCTAACCCAAACCGCCTAAATTATCTGCTAAGCCAGCTCTGTCCAAGACATGGGACGAAGGAGGCGCCAGCAAACCACCTTTGGAAAGATTGCTTTATTATGCAGGAGTTCAAGAATTCTAATAATTTCCGGTATGATCACGAATCTGGCGGTGGCTCGGGATCCGGGCCAGGTTACGGAGGAGGAAGTTCCGATTCAGGATTCAATGGTAATCCGGGCGGACATAATGGTCAAAATAGTCAGAACAATCAGGGTGGTTACAACCAACAACAGCAACAGTCAGGTTACCAGAGCAACCCAAAGCAGTTGAGTAATGGGCAGTACCATGTCTTCACCACTAGCTTGGACAAGCGAGACCGGAAAGTTCAAAGGCGGGCGGTCAACTCTGTTGAACCGGCCATACCCCATTATTTACGTTGGTCTGAACAGCCAATCATATGGAGCAGAGAAGATCACCCTCCCCAGGTCGATAATCCGGGTCAGTTGGCTCTGGTGGTGGCGCCTTAGGTGGGAGGTTACAAGTTCACCAAGGTGCTCATGGATGGAGGGAGCAGCATTAACATCCTGTACTATGAGACCTTCCGTCGTATGGGACTAACAGATAAGAATCTCAAACCGTCTAATACAGTATTCCACGGTGTAGTGCCTGGCAGATCAACATATCCCGTTGGTAAGATAGCTTTGGAAGTGGCCTTTTGGGATGATCATGATTCCAGGTCGGAGATATTGACGTTTGAAGTGGTGAAAATCCAAAGTCCATATCATGCCCTGTTTGGGCGACCGGCCTACGCCAAGTTTATGGCTCGGCCCTGTTATGTGTATTTGCAGCTCAAGATGCCGGGTCACAAGGGGACAATAACGGTTCACGGAAGCCGCAAAATCGGTTTGGAATGCGAGGAAGGAGATGCGGCTTATGCAGAGACGGTTTGTGCCAGCGAGGAGTTGAAGTACTATAAAGACAATGTTGATCCGGCGGACATGACTCCGTTGAAGAAGCCAACTACGGAGCATGATCTAGCCCTGAAGTTCAAATCGGCAGCAGAAACTAAGCTTGTTGACTTCGTACCTAGTGATTCGTCCAAGCAGTTCAGCATCAGTGCCAACTTGGATCCGAAATAGGAAAGCGCGCTCATCGAATTCATCCGTGAGAATCGGGACATTTTTGCATGGAAGCCCTCTGACATGCCAGGTGTACCGAGGCAACTCACTGAGCACACACTTAATGTGGATCCTAAATATAAACCGGTGAAACAGTTCCTCCGCCGGTTTAACGAAGAAAGACGCAAGGCAATTGGAGAAGAGGTAGCCAGGCTCTTAGCAGCTGGCTTTATTGTTGAAGTTTTTCACCCCGAGTGGCTTGCCAATCCGGTGCTGGTCCTCAAGAAAAACGGCACATGGCGCATGTGTGTGGATTACACAGATCTTAATAAGGCTTGTCCATCAGATCCTTTTGCTCTCCCCCGTATTGATCAAATTATTGATGCTACGGCGGGCTGTGAGCGTTTAAGTTTTTTGGATGTGTACTCTGGCTATCATCAGATCAAAATGGAAGTTAAGGACCAGGAGAAGACGGCATTTATAACTCCCTTTGGAGCCTTCTGCTATGTGTCTATGCCCTTCGGGCTCAAGAGTGCCCAAGCGACTTACCAATGGTGTGTACAAAATTGTCTTCACAAGCAGATTGGCCGTAATGTACATGCTTACGTGGATGATATCGTGGTTAAGTCCAGAGAGAAGGAGACTCTGATTGATGATTTGAAGGAAACCTTTGATAACCTGAGGACATACAAGATGATGCTTAATCCGGACAAGTGTGTCTTTGGTGTACCGGCGGGCAAGTTATTAGGCTTCTTGGTGTCCAATAGGGGAATTGAGGCTAATCCGGAGAAGATCCCTCCCTCGCTAAACCAAATTGTATCAATGATGTTCAGCGCCTGGCAGGCCAGATTGCTGCGTTAAGCCGGTTTATCAGTCGCCTCGGTGAGAAGGCAATCCCTTTGTATCAGATGTTGAAAAAGACGGATCAGTTTGTCTGGAGTTCTGCTGCTGATGAAGCATTTGAGGACTTAAAACGGCAATTGGCCAATCCCCCTGTGCTCGCTGCTCCCATTGACAAGGAGCCGTTGCTGCTATATGTTGCTGCTAATTCTTGGGCGGTCAGCGTGGCTATTGCGGTAGAGCGAAAGGAGGCAGGTAAGGAGCATCCGGTTCAACGTCCGGTCTATTATATCAGCGAGGTGCTCATTGAGTCCAAGCAAAGGTATTCGCATTGGCAGAAGCTAGTGTATGGAGTTTTTATGGCAAGCCGGAAGCTTAAACAATACTTCCAAGGGCATCCAATTACAGTGGTCAGTTCTGCTCCTTTGGGAGATATCATCCAGAACCGGGAAGCAACTGGCCGGATTGCAAAGTGGGCTATAGAGCTGGGGCCTTACGGTTTGAAGTATGTGCCTCGGACAGTGGTTAAGTCTCAAGCACTTGTTGATTTCATCAACGATTGGACAGAAATGCAAGCACCTGAAGAAAAACCGGATCATACATATTGGACCATCCATTTTGACGGATCCGGGCAATTGGAAGGCTCGGGGGCTGGAGTCGTATTAACTTCCCCACGAGGTGATAAGTTTTGTTATGTTCTCCGCTTGATGTTCCCTTGTACTAACAATGCAGCTGAGTATGAAGCCTTGCTCCATGGTCTCCGGATTGCTAACGAGATGAATCTAAGTCGAGTTAAGTGCTTCGATGACTCGGACCTTGTGGCTCAGCAGGTGTCTGGAACTTGGGACTCCAAGGACCCACTCATGACAGCATATCGTCGTGAGGTGGATATTGTTGCAGGTTATTTCAGAGGCTATCAGGTGGACCACGTGGACCGGCGGAAAAATGAAGCGGCGGACGCTTTAAGCCGGCTGGGCTCTCAGCGCAAACCGGTCCCGCCCAATGTTTTTCTGGATGTGTTGCACAACCCGTCGGTGAAGATCCCTGGTGAAGAGGATTTGTCTATTCCTGATCCGGAGGCTCAATTGGTGGTAGCTCTTCATGTTATTCCAGATTGGACGCTTCCTTACCTGGCATACAAGAACCGGGGAGAGTTCCCAGAGGATGAGATTCTGGCCCGACAGATAATCCGGCGATCCAAGTCCATGGCTATCATCAATGGCGAGTTGCATCATTGTAGTGTATCAGGAGCTTTTCAACGTTGCGTGTCTCCTGAAGAAGGCCGTGAAATTTTGCGTGAGATCCACGAAGGAGATTGTGGTCACCATGCCGGTTCAAAGTCTCTGGTGGCTAAAGCGTTTCGCCATGGCTTCTATTGGTTAATTGCTCATGCTGATGCGGAGGATCTGGTCAGACGATGTGATGGTTGCCAAAGGTTTTCAAGACGTGCTCATGTACCGGCTCAAGAATTGAGAATGGTTCCAATTACTTGGTCGTTTGCAACTTGGGGGCTGGATATGGTTGGGCCTTTCAAAAGGTCCAAAGATAAGAAGACCCACCTCTTGGTGGCGGTTGACAAGTTTACAAAGTGGGTGGAGGCAGAACCTGTTAACAAGTGTGATGCGGCCACGGCGGTTCAGTTCTTCAAAAAGGTGATTTTCTGGTTTGGCTTTCCGCACAGTATTCTCACAGATAATGGTACCAATTTGTCCAAAGGTGCTATGAAGGAGTTCTGCGAATGGGAGCACATCCGGCTCGACGTTTCATCAGTGGCACATCCACAGTCCAATGGTCAAGCAGAAAGAGCTAATCAAGAGATCCTGAGAGGCATCAAGCCCTGACTCATGGTTCCTTTGCAGAGAACGCCGGGTTGTTGGGTAGAAGAATTACCATCTGTGCTATGGAGCATCAATACAACCCCAACAGATCAACAGGATACACACCGTTCTTCATGGTTTATGGAGCGGAGGCGGTTCTCCCCAGTGATATCCATCATGATTCACCTCGTGTAACAGCTTATGTTGAAGCGGACAACAAGACAGCATGGCAAGATGCTTTGGACCGGTTGGATGAAGAGCGTGACATCACAGCCGCCCGATCGGCGATTTACCAGCAGGATCTTCATCATTATCACAGTCGCCGGGTTAGAACCAGAACCTTTCAGGAGGGAGATTTGGTGCTTCGGCTCATCCAAGATCAGACTGGTATGCATAAGTTATCCCCGCCTTGGGAGGGGCCTTTTGTGGTTAGCAAGAATCTACACAGCGGGTCATACTATCTCATCGATATTCGAGAACATAAGGACTCACGTACATCGGAGGAGGAGACCAACAGGCCATGGAACATAGCTCATCTTCGGCCTTATTATACCTGAGCCATTGGTTCTACTTATGTACATATTACAGCGATGTATATATTAACTATAATAAACCGGAACCTCAGCTAAAGTGGGGTATCTGTTCTTTTACATCATGTGTGGTTACACAGAGTTGTTTTAAAGCGGCTTCCGGTTTAAACCTTGAGTTCGCTTTGCTAAAAGCATCGTGTTATATCACTTGGAGGATTGGTCGTGTCCGAACCAATACCATACCTCTTGATAGGCGAGAGCCACCAGATCACTTGGGGACTTGGTCATGTCTGAACCAGTCATGCCTCTTGATCGGCCTAAGGCCACAGAATCACTTGGGGGCTTGGTCGAACCCGAACCATGACCATGCCATTTGGTCGGCATAAATGCCATGGTTTCATTTGGGGACCTGGCTGACTAGAACCATAGTTACACCTAACGGGAGCTTGGTCGTGTTTGGCCATGGTAACGCCATTTGATTAGCTTAAATAAACCTTTTTTGGCAAACGGTTTTGTCATTGCTTTTGCTTCACACTTTTCTTTGAAGGTTTTTTTTGCTTTTTATTGCGTTTTTAAACTGACGAAGTTTTTTAACCAATCAATTGACGGAACACAGTTCACATCAATCCGGAGACTATTTGCCCGGTTTGATCCTTGTTGTTAACATCCTCTTATGGAGTAAGACGGTGTTTATTATAACCCGGCACGGTTTACATGGTAAACCAGCGTCATATATATATACAGGAGCTGTTATCTCCTCCAACAGTGTGGGTTTGCAAAACTCCGCTTCAAGATTGGCCAAGCCAACTTCACACTCAACGATGGCAGGTATTATGTATCTCAAAAATTTGATCATATACTTAAAATTTTGTTTTGGATGTTTTGATTTCATATATAGAGACATCATATTCCGCCTAACGGTACAACCGCGGTGGCACTTGATGAATTTCTCATTTCAGAAAGTGTTTTGGAAAGTTCATTACCACAGGAAGAACAAATTATGCACGAAGGCATATCAACATCAAAGGTATCAGCTAGCCTATTACAAGGCAACATGGTGCCCATAATAATATAATTGTTTTTCACAAAGGAGAGGCAGTTTTAAAAGCGGCTTCCGATTCAAGCTTGGTCACCAGCCTGGCCTGATGGTTGTGGGTCATCCTGCGCCGCTTAAGCCTCCGTTTCTCTACCCAGTGGCTGGAAATCCACAGTTGTCCAGTCGATTCCCATTAATGCTTGAAAAACAGCTTCATCATGGATCGGCAATGACGGGTCAATATCGGGAGCGTAAGTATGCTTACGGATTGGAGGGATCAGATTTTCCGATTCATGGATTGGTGCAGCTATTCGCTTGTTCTGACTGTCATATTGCGCTTGATAATGAGACAAGTCTGCTTCCTCAGCCAACTGACAAGCTAGCGGACGTACCTCCCGGTTTATTGCTTGCAGATCCGCTTCACCAAATTCTGACCCGTCTTCCTTCAAGCTAGGATAGCCCTGAGCCGCTTCAATAGGATCAAAATCCGGCACCCAGGCTTTTGCCCGGATTAAGGCATTGATTGCACCGGTTCGAGCAGCAGATTTCTTCAGTTCTTCAACCCGGGCAGGAAGCACTGACAGTTTCATCAAAGTATCTTGAATCAAAGTGGGCGCCGGTTTGTTATGAGAGGCGGTACAGATAATCCGCTGGGAACCAGTATACAATTGTTCAACCAATGTATAGGCGGCTTTCAATTTCTTCCGCACATCTGACCCCAAGTGACCAATGCGTGTCCCTGAAATACCATAAAGGGTTAAAAAACCGGCGACTCTGTAAGAAGGCAGAGCCAATTCAAAAGGCAAACTGGCTTACCAAAGATAGCAGTGGTCATGGCATGCACGTGCCGCTTTATGCTGGTCAGTTCATCCGTCACTGGTTTTAGTGCAGCCTCGGCATCCTCTGCTCGTTTGATCAAAGCGGACTTTTCAGTGGCCCAATCCACCCGTTTCTTGTTGAAGTTCTCCTTAAGCTGCTCCATGGCACTTAAAGCGCTGGTTAATTCCTCTTTTGCTTTGGAGGTTTCAGCTTGTTGGGTTTTCAGGTTTTCTTGGAGGTCGGCAATTTGATTTTCTTTCGTCTTCAGCTCAGCCTGCATACATACAATTATATGCTTCAACAAAACGGTACAAGGATTGAAGTAGCAACCACATAACAAGTTATGCACTTGGCACTTGGGGGCTAATGCATATTCGATCTTCATCTTTCAATTGCTTACAAAGTCCCAAGATCAATACAAGTATTCAACTTGGCACTTGGGGGCTAATGGCTATTTGCTCGTATATATTCTGATGCGGCAATTTCAATTACTTAAAGTACCGGTTTAACTACGCTAAGTTGAACCGGCCCTTGGGGGCTACATTAGCGAATTTCAAAGCATCAAGATTTATATTAGTAAGTCCCGGTTTGAAAGAATATTACAAACCGTCCCTTAGGGGCTAGGAGAGTCAGCAAGAATGGAAGCATACATGCAGGAAGGAGCATATGGAAGTTACCTCATATTTATCTTTCATCATATTAACCAGACCGGCTTCATAGTCGCGACTGGTATACAACCAGTTCAGATAGCCGAAATGGATATCTTGGGCATTCAGAGCAGCATAAGTTGTCAGATCAGCGTTCCACTTGCCTTTGCCAAAGGCAGCAAATTCTTCCTTGGCAGAATGTTTGGACAAAGCGACAGGATTGCTTGGCTTAGTATGGCCAGTGCCAGTAATGACAACCTCACCATCCTGGGTACCGCCGGTTTGCACTGGAGCTGTTGGCTTGTCAGTAGGTTTTGCTGGACCGGTGGAGCTTTCAATCCGGATGGAGTCTGTGGGTTGATTGACAGGACCTGAGGGATCAGCAGGTCTCTCTTCAGCAATAAGATCATCGTCTTGCTGCGGTGGATCATTGGGTATATCCTCAGGAATAGCCTCTTCAAGATCGGGTGTCTTGCCTGGCCCAAGAACGGCATCTTCTTCGGCCGCTTTGTCCAGGCGGGCCTTCTTGCTTGGCCTAGGTTTGGCCCTGAGAATAATAACAAAATCAAATACAGCATATGTTCAAGGGCGATGTACTGGAAATATCACAATAAGTGTAGCTTACCCAAGCACCGTTTTGAGCAGTGGCAGCTGAGTAGCCGATGACTCGCCAGAAGATGAGTGGGAAGTAACCTGGTAATCGGAGTCAGATGGATTAATAGGTTGACGAAAGCAGCCCGCTTTAGGACAAGCACTGACAAGCAAATAGAGACCTCTGAATGGCATTTCCGAACCGGACTGTTCGGTAAGCTGGCGAAGGTAATTACCTGGCCGCTATGCCGGGTTGTGCGACGGGCTTCGTGTTGTTGGGTCTTCATAAGAAATTTAGGATCCAGATAAGCAAGAGGATGAGAAAATTTAACTTTCCGGTTTGCCTGGCGGATTTTTTGTGAAGGCAAAGTTTCTGAATCAGAAGAGAGAATAATTACCTCTGCAACAACCGCGTGGCTGGCTTCGGCATCATCCTGACAAATATCATCATCAATAAGACGCATGAAAAATAAACCAAGTGAGTCAAGATCTACCTCAAAGTCTGGATTATCCACATCATCATCAGGGGCCGGATTAGAAGATGTCGTGGTTCTTTTCCTGTGGGCAGTCTTCTTCACAGCTTTAGTCTTCTGCCGAGTTGCTCTTTCCGGTTTGGCTGGTCTTTCTGGTTTCTCCTGTGGCAGTTTTTTGCTCCAAAACGGATCATTGCCCTGATTACACATACACTGATATTAAACAATGACCAGACATATCAATAAACAGATTCAGCAAAGAGAAAAATCAAAGTCTTACAGCTGGCGGTTTATTGGTGGCGCAGAAGGGAAGCAAGCCGATTTTAGCACAGACGTGTTCCGGTTCATTCAGCATCTTATTCACAGCCTCTGTGATTTCTTCATCGGAGAGCTGGATTTTTGAATGTCGCAGTGGATCATCAACACTGTCAGTATACTCGCACATCAAACCGGAGCGCTGACTAAGGGGCAGTATGCTCCATGATATCCAACAGCGAGCAAGATCAACCCCTGTTAAACCGTTGGCCATAAAGGCTCGGAGCTTTGACAGTTGGGGAGCATATTTGCTTCTCTCCTGGGCGGTCAATCTTTGAGGAAAAGGGTGTGTATTGCTGAGCCGTTCCGGACGAAAGCCAGGCAAGGGATTCTCACCAGCAGGGGATGTGTCTTTGCAGTAGAACCATGTCTGATTCCACTCTTTAGGGTGGCTGTGCAGCTTGGCGTGAGGGTATGTGACCTCTTTCCTTTTCTGAATCGCCACACCACCCAACTCCGTATTAGATCCATCAATAAATTCAGTATGGCAGTTTAAATGGAAAAGGTCTCTGAACAATTCCACTGTGGGCTCCTCTTGAAAGAACACCTCACAGAGCACTTGGAAGTGACACATATTTGTAACAGAGTTGGGGCCAGTGTCTTGTGGATGGAGTTGGAAATCGGCTAAAACATCCTGGTAAAATTTAGAACCGGGCGGCTTAAAGCCCCGGGCTAAGTGATCTACGAAAACAACAACCTCTCCTTCTCGAGGTGTGGGAGGGCATTCTTTGCCAGGAGCCCTCCAATGGATGGTATCTTTGCTGCCTAAAGCGCCAATCAGGACTAAATCGTCCAGTTCAGCCTCTGTGACACGAGAAGGAACCCAATTGCACTCATATACTTGCTTGGCCATGATGGAAATTCAAAAATGTATTTGATCAAGGTACGTTGGTATATGCACTGTTAAACCAGAGACAGAACTATCTGAACCGGAGTTTCATGAAGCAACCAACATCTGGCGGTTCAACAAGGGGACTAATGGCATATACCGGTTTGGAAAATTTTTCTATAAGGTTAAACAGCCTGATCTAAGCATTGAAAAGCTGAGATTGCAGATGGACAAGTACGCAGAAATAGGTTTTACAAGAATTCTTTACGGCATTGGATCTGAAGCAAGTTCAGAAAAGAGATAAATACTTACAAGTTCAAAAGGAGTAGTGTCGAACCTATAAGCAAAGCGTTCATATAGATCTATAATTTTGAGATGCATAAGTGAAGGCGAAGGTCAAACAACTATCATTGCACAGAATAAAGATTTACGGATTCATCTAAAAGATCTGTCGCAGGAGCAAGAAGCAGACGATGAATACGGAAGAACTGTGAAACCCTAAAACAGATCTGCGGGGGAAAGCATAGAAGGTTTACCAGAACTGCAGAAGACGCGGAAGGTGGCCGCGATGCTCTGGTGCGCCCAGGTTGATGCAGCGGCCAAGGTTGAGGCAAAGGTCGACGGTGGCGGAGGAGCCCTGAAGTCAGGCGATGCGAGGAAGACGAAGCAGAAGGGGAAGAAGGGAAAGAGAAAGGAAATGACCCTTCGGTCCTATTTATAAGGCAAAAAGACATGTGTCATGCGCGACAATCAAGGGGCCACTAAACGGAGTTGTCGCCTCGATTTCCGCAGATATATTAAATAAAGAAGCATAATGGATATCTTCGTTATGACAGGTGACGTCACTCCGGTTTACAGTAATCAGAGAAGATGACATCATGGAGGTTTACCGATTTATGAGAAGACGTTGAAGATGAAGTTTTTGTTAAAGGATTGACATGAACCCGTTCAAATCAATCTGGGGCCTAATGTTGGGGATATTACTGCTGGGCGTAAACCGGCCTATCTGGGCCGGGTCAACTTCATCAGTAGTTCCAGAAGTGATAAAGCCCAAGAAGGCAGATGAGGGCCTAAGGCCCGTAGCCGGTTCAAGACTTGTAGCGGTAAACCGGAATTTGTATATAAAATTGTATGTAAGTTAGGAATAAGGAGAGACCAACCCGGATACGAATATCGACCGGTGTTGGGACTCTGTGAACCGACGGGTGTCACCCGTGTATATAAGGGGACGACCCGGCGGCGGTTCAAGGACACAGACAACAACTCGAGACATAGGCGAAGCTTGTTTGCTCCCTAGTCGTCGAAACCCCATCAATTCCATAACAACTAGACGTAGGCTTTTACCTTCATCGAAGGGGCCGAACTAGTATAAACTCTCTTGCGTCCTTGTGTCCGCTTTAACCCCTTCAAGCTAACCCGTCACGATGGCTCCACGACTAAGTCCTTTCTCTAGGACATCTGCCGTGACAAAACCATGACACAAATGAAAGAAGAATCGTTTGCATTCTCAAATGTATGCACACCAGGCAGACAAGGGACGTGTCGTGGTGGTCGCGTGTGTCATACGGACGCTTAGCACCCAGCCACCCACCCCCTCCCTCCCCCCCCCAAAGAATGACGACAAAATAAGTTCGCACTTCCACCTTTCGGATTGAAATAACTAGCGGCCCCAATACCAGCCCTACAAAATCTCCCTTTTCCACCGTCCCCTTCTGCGCCCAGATTGCTCAAATCCCTAATTCGTCGCCAGCCCAAGCAAAGTTTGAATTGCCCCTCGTCTCGTCTCTTTCCCCACCTCTGTGCCGGACAACGACAACGAAGACGACAGTTGCGCTTCACCACCGCACGGGAGCTACCTCATCTATGCCCTCGTCCACCGCACTGGGTGGTCCACCGACAACGTCGGCCGTCGCAACCGACGTGCCTCATAGACACCGACTTCCACCGCATTAGGTGCACTTCACCGACAGCATATCCCACCTCACCAAGGCTACTTCATCGAGCACATCGTCGCATCACCCTCAACGGCTCTGAAGTGACCCGCACTCTAGCTAGGCGAGCATGCCCAAACGCTGGCCCGAACTAGGTATATCCACACATCACTCCCTTGTGCACTGTTCAGACGATGTTTGGATATCCTTTCAGCGCTCTGTTAGCTTACACGCCTATGCAACTCTGACTTTAACCCTTATTTCTTCTGGAGATATCATCTGAAACAAGCAAAACCATTTTTTAGCGAAGCATGACGGCGCTACGGGATCTGGTACACATCCTGCACACCCGTATAACCATGTAAGTATCTGTCCTCTAGTACAACAGCAAGGTTAATTCCTCTTATTTGATCAACCATTCACCGTGTCAAAAATGCAGAGGGGGATGCAAGGAGCACAAGGCCTGCACATCCAAGCAAGTGGTAACATGTTGTACATGGAACATCCCAAGCGCAAGTAGAGCTGCAGTGAGCCTGTACAACGAGCTAGCATAAGCCCCTGTATTTCATTTAATTCATACTGGCCTGCATGTATGATTTGTGTGCAGTGGCGGATCCACGAATTCAAGTTACCAGGGGCGAATATTTAACTTAAAAAATACAACGGCACTTGCACTTCGGAAATCAACATAACTTGAGAAATGTGAAGCTACATGCACTTTGAAAACCAGCTAATGATCCAAAGTAGTTCAGATTATAAAACACTAAATGATGCAAGCACCAAAAAACACAAAATGCATCATGGTGTACAAGGAATACTAACATCGTTTGTACATGCTTGAATTATTTGTTCCCTGGCTAAAAATATCGAAGTGTAATTGCACATATAACCAGTGCGCAAACTGCATATCAATTTATATATATATATATATATATATATATATATATATATATATCCTGCACAAGTATGCCAATAGTTTCAAACAACAGATTAGAAAAGTATTTATGCTACGTTGTCATGATACGGGGACTTTCTGGTAGATGGCCTCGACGTTTCCTCAAGCCATGAGAATGTACTACAATTTGCTTGTCATCAATGCGTGCAAATCACTCTGTGTCTCTCAACATAGTAGATCATCATTAGACACTAAATCCTTCAATGGGAGGTTGCAAAATGCTTGCATTAGATCCCTCATTAGACACTATATGTTCATCACCAGGAGCATGTAAAATGTTTGCATCAAATCCTTCATTAGCAGTATGTTCATTAGACACTTCAGGCTCAAGAACAACATGAGCTTGTATGTTTGCACCGGAAACTTGATTAGATACATCAGATTCAGTCAGTTTAGTATTGATTGGGGGAGTTATAAAATAAGCAGAAATTGGTTTCATTTTCTCATAGATTCCCTACACACAAGCAGTTTTACAACACCACCAGGTTAAGTATTGGCCAGAAATTGAATAGTTGAATTTGATATAATCAGGGATGTGATGTACCTGTTCATTGCGCATGCTACTCTTGCAAGCTACGACTGTTCGTTTGCGCAAGCTTGATGCCATGCCCATGCTGCCACTGCTGCCTTCCACGCAGGCTACACCCAGGGAAGGATTTTCATCTTCTTGTCCTTCCATTTGCTTGAAGCCCGGCAACAACCCTCCAATGAGGGCGCGAGGAAGTGCTGTGTCGGTCTGTCTAGCGGCGGCTAGGTTAGGAGCGAACCAGATTGGAGGCTGGAGCAAACGAATTGGGATTTTCCTGCTGTCAATCGATATGGGAGGCGCTCGTTTGGGCCGTGTGCCTGCTATAGGGACTGCCTTGCACTTATGTTATTGGCCTATCCAAATTGAAATGTTTTTCTTCATTTTTTACATTGCCTGCTCATGCATTGGTATCAACAAAACTAGCCTGGGCTAGCCTGGATGACTCAAACTAGGTGCACACTTTCCAGCCACCCATGGTGGCCGCCCATACCAGCCCCTACGGTGGCGTTGCCCCCTTTTTGCGTGTATGATTGGGGTAGTGAAAAATATTCCGATGGCGCTTTTGATTTACCCACAGAATGGTTGAATTACTTGTTTCTATGAACTGAGTTCGCTAATAATGTGAAGGATGCCAGTCTTTTCATCCTGTTGTAGATTGCTTAGATCTCGATATGCCAAATGTAATCACATGAAATATACAGTAAAAGCCAGTGTGATGTGTGTGGCTACAACTAGTCTGACTACACGTCTTCATATAACATATCAAGGACGCACCATCTTAGCAGATTAACCATTCGACTTACCAATGCAGTGTGGGAAGAATGAAGTATTGGGACTACGTATCCAAGCAATTAATGCCATGGACTCCTTCATAGAACCTTGTAAGCGAAAAAGAAGTTGAAGTGTGCCTGTATAAAGAGCTAGCATAAGTTCAGTTACCTACTTCTTGGAATTTTAATAGGCCACTTATTGCAAAATTGTTCAAGTACGTTGCTTGGTTTAATTTAGTTTGCTACTGATTACATAATGCCATAGCCTGTTAATCCTATTATAGACTGCACCTATCTATGTGTTTGATACTTACTGTTAAGAATTACCTGTTTGCCTAAACTTAAATAGCTACTTAAGCATGTAGATAGCTAGTCATATGTACTTCTAGGGTGCAACAGAATTTATGTGTAATTTTGCATTCTGATACCCTGTTTGTTTAAATGGTTTGTTGTTATCACTTGTAGCACTAGTAATGTTTGCATGTTCATAGTTAGACAACTATCAGGTTTATATGAGGGACACCGTCTTTTTAACTTATATATGTGTTGGAATCATTTTGCTTACATCAAAGAAATTTACAGATGTCCGTGTTGCTAGTAAACGGTACCGACTTGTTACTTTAATACGTTGCTAAGAACTTGTTAGCTTTACTAGTTCATGTGTAATTAAATATGTTGCCAAAACTGGTTAGTTTTACTAGTTTGATGTTAGTTTCTTATGGCTCTTGCAAAACTTTATTTATTGATTGCTAACATTCAAGTTTGCAGGATCCAACTGAAACTCCATTGGCACACTAGGTATGTTTTCAGAAACTTCCTTGTTTACCTGGTTTGCTGCTGTAACTTGTTGCTGTAATCATCTTACCAATTTCAAGTTTTCAGGATCCTATTGGAAGTCCAATTGCACAATAGGTACATTTTCAAAAATATATTTGTGTAACAGGTTTGCTACTGTAACTTGTTCCTCTAATCAAGTTGCTGACTACTCAACTTTTCAAGATCCAAGAGAAACTCCAATGCCACAACAGGTTCCTTTTGCAAAACTTGTTTGTTTAACTGCTTTGCTGCTGCAACCGATTGCTCTAATCACGTTACTGGCTACTCAACTTTTTAGGATCCAAGAGAAACTCCAATTGCACAACAGGTACCTTTTGTAAAACTTGTTTTTTTAACTACTTTGCTGCTGCAACAACGGGTTACAATGATGTTAATAACTAATTTTCACCTTGCAATTGAAACTCTATAATTCCTTGTTTGTTTAACTGGTTTGCTGTTATAACTCCTAGTTGAGATGTTTTTCTAACTTCAACTATTCTAAATCCAATCGGAACTTTAATGGCAAACCAGGTTAGCCCAAGATCAAAGAGCGAGGTCCCCATGGACGTTGTATCATCCCACAACAGTGGCACCGGCCTAATCGTGCATCATGAATTTCCAACTGCTAATGCTCTAGAGAGTAAACTAGTGGTAGAAAGAGATTCTGCTTCTGCACTTAGAGATAAAGTTGACATGTTGAGGAAGCAAACAACACAATCACAAGCAGTACTCAAGACAACCATTAAATATTTGGTGGATTTCAAAATGAAGCAAGTTGAGACTGACCGCATTGTTAAGCTCCTGAAGGAAAAAAGGAAATTAAATTCCCAATTGGTAAATCATAGGTGAAATGTTCTTTCCATTGTTGAATAACCTTTGTGTTGTTTGTTCATGTACTCGATCAAACCATTTGTTCTAGAGATCATGTAATAATTGTTTTTTTGTTTTTTGGTTTGCAATTTTATTTGAGCACAAGTCTGTATTAATTGATAAGACTTGGAGACATTTCATTTTGATTGCTGTGCTAGACCTACAAATATGCAAATCGGGCTGAATATGCATTCAGCAATAATATTAGTATAGATGGACCATAATTGGCACGCGTTGGAAAGGGCCAAGATGTTGTACTAGCTTCGCTAAAAATGATGCTCTTCTCGCAAAAGAAAAAGTACAACGGCCTGGCTTATGTATGTTAGTTGATATTATTGATCCATATACTCTATAAGTGTTTATATGTCCGTTAGTTATGTACATTCTTGGTTGATTGACTTGGTATTTGAATCTTGATACATCACTTTGTACATATCTAAATGGGAGTACACATTATGCTGCGTGTGACATTTGAGTTGGACATAAAGTGTTCCAAATATTCGAATTCACCTTAAACTGGATTCTAGCTTCTCAATTCGAGTATCGACATTTGTAAATCATATTGATATATGATAGTGGAATACATCTTTCGAAAGAAGTGGCAAAATGTCCACTCCCACGTCGGCTGCCCGAAGCCAAGTGTTTGGGAGATGGAAATTACTGTCTACCCCTTACACAGACAATCCATCGGTCCGATTTTCAGTGCTGTCAATAGGGGTAGGTTAGTTACTTCAATTAGACGTGACACGACCGCCTATGAGCCCATTCCGACACGGTGGGCGCCAAACATGGGCGGCAAAACACATTTGATTCAAGCTCATCCGAAAGACCACTGTTTCTCCCTCCATTTCCCCATTCATACACGGTTGGTGGCAAAACAAACTCGACTCGACCGTAATCGATGTAGGCAAATATTTTCAATAGGGACAGGTTTGTAACTTCACTCAGACGTGACACAACTGCCCTACCTGTCAGCCCCGTTCATACACCGTGGGCGCCAACCATGGGCACTAAAACACCCTCTCCTGGCCTGAAATCGCTCTGGGCAAATATTGGCGAGATGCGAGATTACCGTCCTATCGCCAACCAACGAGACGTCCAAATTTTAAATAGGGAGTTGTTCGTAACTTTCCCATATTTCAGAAAGGCGTGTCCCAAAATCATGGTTCCCCGTACCTCTCCCTCCATTTCCCCATTCATACACCATCCGTGCTAGAACACCATCCCCACACCAGCCTCCTCCGTCCTCCACCCCATCCATCGCCGCCGCCCTCCACCCCATCCATCGCCACCGTCCTCCACCACGCCAGAGCGCCTACCAAGACCGCGTCGTCCACTGCTAAAGATGGACGTTTCTCATCCACGGGGACAGACCAAGAGCCTTGAATCGCGTCCTCTCACTTCGTGGGCGTCGTCGTCCTCTTTGCCAGGGCCGCTCACACGACCTTCTCTTCCACCGCAATGGGACTTATCCCCCGATGCACCCGTCTACCGTTGCAGATTTGCTTCCACGTCACCGATAGCCATCGCACCGCCGATGCCTACGCGGCGCCGCAAGAGAGGTGGCACTTCATATTTCCTCAACTTTTTGATCTCAACCAGAAAATAGATCGTAACTTGGTTATTGTACTTTCTTTTCAGCTCTTAGAATTTAGTTCTTATAGTTTGAAGCAAACAATGGATGCTAAATAGCATTTCTCCGGTTTGCGGCTTTAAATCTGCCATGGCACAGTCATAATAGGGTTTAATTGATCATGCTTATGGTTTAATTGATCATGTTGGTTCCGTGGTGGTTTCTTTAATAGAAATCGGAGGGGAAACCCTCTTTTGCTCAAAAAATGCTTAGGATTCCACCCTTTTATGATCACTATACGATCAGCATACGTGCTTCATGTCATAATAGCATTGCTCCACCCATCAAGCTAAACAAGCTTAGTTGTTCAAATACGAATCTGATATTATTAAAATAGAGTCATTTAATTAGTCAGCTAAATGTTCCTAATTTAGTTTCGAAAATGCAAGTTTAGCCGCTCCGGTGTGTATCTCTACAGGGTGCCCACGGTGGGCCGTGGCCCACTCTGGGATTTTGGGTCGGCCCAGGCCTCGATTCCCCTCTGTTCTATTGCGCGCTTTCGATCTCTACTCGCCCCCAGCCACCTACTTCATCGGTGACTTGCCGTCCTCGGATGACATGACTCTAGGAGGAGACGCCGGACTAACAGGAGGCTAGGACCCGCTCGCCCAACAACGTCACCACTGCCCAGGAGCACCACCGTGCCTACCTTCCCAGTCCGTTAAGGGCTCAGGCGTGCAACACCCACTAAGCCAACCCGATTTATACTGAGATACATCCTCAACACTCAGAAGCCACTCCTCATCACCCATCTTCTAATTGATTCATTACTCATTAGGAAGGACTGTCATTAGGGTTTGTTGTGTGCTGAATGCTACGTAAACTTAATGGTTCAGATGTATTTCAGTAATATTTAGTACCTGTAAAGTTCACAGGGTTTCAAAATTCCGGCCCTAGGAACAGACACTAGTCATTTTGGATTGTTGGTCGTAGTGACATTGACCCAAAGTACTACTACAGGCCAGGTTTGTTGACAATTTTACTTGTCTTTCTTACTCATTTGATATGATATCCAATTATTCACGTCGATTAGTTGCAAACAATAAGTGCTACACAAACTTCTTGATTTAGATTTTGGATGGTCTCTTACTGCAATTACAATTCTGCATACTTGTCCTAGTAATCTCACAAGTAAATGATTGATTCACTACATCTATACTTGCCTTGTCATATTTTTTGTCAATATTCTTTTAGGGTGGACCACCCTGTTTCAAAATACTTGAACCGTAGACATGAGTGAATAGTATTACTCTGTGTGATCTCTTCCATCATGTGTGGGAAACGAACACTACATTGTATAGAAAGAAAGTGTCATTTCAATATTTTACATAGACTATGATCTTTTACATGGAATACAATCTGCCTACTTGCTTTGTGTCGCACTACTAGCACTCCACCCTTGAAGCTAAACATTATGCCACTCATAATTCCTTGGTTTATTTGGTCAAATACGAATTTAATATGATTCTAATGTTCCTACTTCAGTTTTGAAATGTGTGTCTTCCTGTTATAGAGACATAAGAGGTTTGTATTTCTGTGTGTGGTCTGGTCAGCACGGTTGGGGCATGAACTTTGCATATGCAGGGTTTATAGGGAGACACTCTTCGAGTTGAATCCGCAATGCATTCCGTAGATAATCTGATTACTTTTTATGTTTTCGTGAATCTCTGATTCTGAACATCATCATACTGATTATGAGCTTGCGCGCATGAAAAGAATAAAGCAGAACAATGCCATGGCTGTCAAACTTGGCATTAAGGGACTGAAATCAAGTCTGGATGCAATGCAATGCAAACGCTTTCCACCTACAGATTCATGCTCAGAATATGATCCTTACAGTGATTCTGAGCTAGAGGGAGACCTAAGTCAATGTAGCTCCCTAGTGGAGGAGTCAGAGGCAGATGCCCTATCTTATTCACCCATCAAGGTGCTTACTCTAACTTTCCAAGGTTATGGTCGCACATATCTTGCAACTGATGCTTTGCATTGCTTCTAATTTTTTGCACTGCCATTAGCTTAGTTTACACATTGTGTATGTGAATACATCCTGCCTATCCATTTCCAGTACATATTCCATCTGTCATCATACCATATTTATCCATTCAAATGATGTTCTTGTGTATCAGATGCTCAAATGGAAGAGGGCGATTGCTGATCGCGGAGGAGCACGAGAAAAGTATTTGGAAAAGGTAGTGACACCTTATAAATCAAATAGCCCATTAGGTGTAGTTGCAATATCACCTGACGCACAAAACACCCCAACTCTAGCAGACTCTAGCCATACTACACCGGTCATTTCTGATGCCCCAACTCAGCAGACCCCAACTGCAGCAAAAAGCATGATGATGCCAGTTGACATAGCACCAGCTCTATGATGCAAAACCCTCATTCCAGCAAAGAGTACACCAAATCCAGTTGCCAAATCCCTTTTTAAACCAGAGAGAACCCTAATTGCCACAAATAGGACCCATGTTCCAGTTCTTCCTAGTTTAGAAGAAGAAGCTTATATTGTTGTCAGTAACTTTTTGCGCATCTTTCCTTCATGGAAATATTATACCGCAGACACAGAACAATTTCTAGTCTTCCTCCGCAACTTACGCGTAAGTAATGTACTAATGTTATTCATGGTAATTACTACATATGTTCCTGCTAACAGAAGACACAAGATTTAATTTTTTTAAAATAGGCGAGGACCAAACTGGATTGTAAAGACGAGCAAGGGTTGGTTGCGCTTTTCAAGCACTCATTGATGAAGTATCGTTCCTACCTGAGGCAAGGGCACTTCGATGGCAAGCCTCTAAACGAAATTTCTGTAAAGTCTCCGGTGCTACATTTATTCGATAGTGACTGGAATAATCTTGTTACACATTGGTCTCGTCTGCAGCATAAGGTACTGTCTATGATATCACATCACAATTTTAACTACATTTCTGCATTTGCCTTAACGTCTCACCTATACGAAAACTGTTAGCAGAAGAACGTTCATTCTCAAGGGACCACAGAATCGCGCAACTATACTGCACACTGCATTGCTCTTGTGAGTACCTCTTGCCCTGTATGACCATACTTACTTTCATAGCTGTTTGATTATGTAGCATCACTGCAATGTTAGCCTCGTTGTCGTCCATTTGGTGGACACTATAAGATCCATATGGACTCTTACATAAATTTAGAATCAACCCAATGCTTTCTACATCTTATCTCCCTCGCCCACCATTTACTAAATAATACCAGATCTATATTTAATATTACCAACAAGTTGAATACACAGACAATGCCAATGCGGACGTGTAACCCATTGCTCTTGTCAGTACATTCAGGGATTTGTAGTTGATTATGTAGCATCAATCTGCATCTTATCTTCATTATCCTCTACCCCTTCCGGTATTATCATATCTATAATTACTCTCTACAAAATGTATAGTACAAGCAATGGTTATGAAGAAGATTCTGTACTGAAATTCTTGAGTTATCCTTCCCTTGACATGGAGAAGGGCATTATAAAGCCGGTGTTAATTGTTAATGCAAGTCAGTCCTTCTAAAGCCTTTATCCTCAACTTCTATTTAATTTTCTCATACTCCCTATCGTTTACTGATGTTTAGTTTGCTGTTTCTATCAAAATGCATGTTCGCAACAACTGTAAGTTCCAAGTTCTACTTGTAAAACCAAATTCCTTATTCATACCATGCACATTACTCAATACTCCCTATATGTATGCTGGTTTTTGTGGATCTATAATCTAGTGTGTGGTGAAGCAACCCACGTTTGCACCTTGCCATCTCCTGTTTTATCTTACTGATGTGGCTGATGATATGAACAACATGCCATGCACATTAACCAAAACAGATACAATGATTGTCTTTGCCCTTCATCTATGCTTGTTATGTTGACATGGTAATCCAGTAGTGTGGTGATGCTCCCCGCATTATGAACAATGCCAAATTATGCTATTGATATTTTGAACTTACTCTTTATTTTCTAATTTGAAATTGGATGGAATTGACAACACAATTATCATCTTTGTTTATACATGTGCAAAAGTTGTCATCTCTCTGCTTGTTTTAGGGTGATATGCCTGATGGCATGCACAAGTCTGCTAAAGGCTGTGAGACAAACCCAACATATATTGCAGCAAAGAAGGAAAAACATCTTGAAGATAGTGAGACAACCCCGAAGTCTTGTCTTGATGTAATGTTCAAGTTACTTGAGACTAGCAGTCAGACAAGCTCACATAATTCGCTGTCTGAATCAGTTCGACTTCTTCAGTCCCAAGTTCTAGCAGACAGGCATTCTGCAACTCAACTTCGACTTGAAGTCCCATCTCTAAGAAAGATTGCGGAGAACACCAACGAGAACCTCATTGCTAAACAACTACACCTAGAAGCTATGACCGACATGCTAGGCCGGTCTCACAGCCTTGCTCAGCAGCTTGCGCAGTAGTTCCCGCGCAAGGCTAACCTTTCTTGAACCGTCTTGGAAGTGGTCTCGGTTCAGTATTATTTTGTTACGCTGCAGTGGTGCCTAGTTTTTGTAATCTGCTTCTTCGTTGCACTTTATGATCACTGGTGGCGAACTTCGATGCCTAATGGATGTAATATACCATAAATCCTTTATTGTATAGTGTAGGTTTTACTGTAAGTTACTATATCATAATTTCTTTATTGTATAAAGTAGGTTTGTTCTTAATTCCTACTAGTTACTGCAATCATTTGCTATCTGAGAAAAAATTTGATGTAGTCTACCCGGCCGAAACATTCGCCTGTAACGGGCCTGGTTTTTAGCAGGCCACAATTGGGTCGGCCTGCATCTTTCTTTGGCCCGAATGGCCATTGGGGCCTTCGCCCTTTGCTCTAGGCCCACAACTTACTCCGGCCTATATTCGGCCCAAATTTTAGTTGGGCCTTTTGTGAACCCAACGCTTAGTTTGGCCCATGTAGCATTGGGCCAGTAACAGGCTGAATATTCTGCTGTCCTGTTAAGGCCCAGAAGAAACCATGGGCCTTTAGCAGGCCAAAATTCATGTTGGGCCTCAATTTTCACTAGTCGTTAACAGGCCTTTAGCAGGCTGAAAGGTAGACCGGGCCTTTTTTTCGCCCAGTTATATGACGGGCCATTACGAGGCCGAAACATATCTTGGGCCTTAGTTGGCCCACTGATATCATGGGACTTTAGGAGGCCGAAAGCTTAGTACAGGCATCAACGGGCTGAATTATACGATGAGCCTTTAATAGGCCCAAAGTCACGTTGGGTTGAAATTTTGCCACATTTATCATGTGCTGTTAGTGGGCCGGATGTCGCGTTGGACCATATATGGCCCATGGCCCATTCCTGGGTCGAAAGACACAGCAGGCTGAAATGGGCCCATGCCTACATCGGGCCTCTAATAAGCCGAAAGTCGCTGGGCCATAATTGGGCCCAAATATTTGGCGAACAATTAACAGGACAGATCTTGTTTCGGGCCGTAAATGGGTCTTTATTAAAGAGGCCGTTATTGGGCTGGCCCACTAGTACGTGAGTAAGTCCTACGTGCCTTTGACTGGGCCGGCCTTTTTAACCTATATGGGCCTCTGGTGGGCCCCGCCACGTGTCGACGTATCATAAGCATGTATCCTCCAATGGGCGGATGAGATCTGGCCCACCGAGGAGCAAACACGTGTTTCCTCCGGTCGATGAGAATTTTACACATGGAAAATCCCCATTGGTCTGAGCTGTTAACGTGTTATCAGATCCAAAATTGGACCCAGTAGCTTAACGGCGACCCGTTAAGGTGGATGCCACATGTCGGTCACACTTGATGAAAGCATTTCTATGATGCACGATTTATCGTCATGGAAGTGGACACTTCCCTGATGATAATTTTGGTAATGTCATGGAACACTTCTACGACAACACAGGTCTGTCATAAAATCGTCATGGATGTACATGCATGACAGAAAACGTGACCTACTATGACAAACACGTATCATCACGGAAGTGTATTTTTTTATAGTGTAGAGATTTTCACCATTGATAACTACTCCATCTCACGTGATGATCAGACATGGTTTAGTTGATATGGATTACGTGATCATTTAGATGACTCGAGGGATGTCTATCTAAGTGGGAGTTCTTAAGTAATATGATTAACTGAACTTGAATTTATTATGAACTTAGTCCCGATAGTTTTTGCATATCTATGTTGTAGATCAATGGCCTGTGCTAACGTTCCCTTGAATTTTAATGCGTTCCTAGAGAAAGCTAAGTTGAAATATGATGGTAGCAATACACGGTCTGGGTCCGTAACTTGAGGATTATCATCATTGTTGCACAGAAGAATTATGTCCTTGATGCACTACTAGGTGCGAGGCCTGCTGCAGGAGCAACTCCGGACGTTATGAATGTCGGGCAAGCTAAATCTGATGACTACTCGATAGTTTAGTGTGACATGCTTTATGTCTTAGAATCGTGACTTCAAATACGTTTTGAACAATGGAGCATATGAGATGTTCCAGGAGTTGAAGTTAATATTTCAAGCAAATGCCCGAGTTGAGAGATATGAAGTATCCAACAAGTCCTATAGCAGCAAAATGGAGGAGAATAGTTCTATCAATGAACACATACTCAGAATGTCTGGGTACCATAACCACTTGACTCAGCAGAGAGTTAATCTTCCTGATGATAGTGTCATTGACAGAGTTCTTCAATCACTGCCACGAAGCTATAAAGGCTTTGTGATGAACTATAATATGCAAGGGATGAACAAGACGATTCCTGAGCTCTTCGCAATGCTCATAGCTGCAGAGGTAGAAATCAAGAAATAGCATCAAGTGTTGATGGTTAACAAGACCACTAGTTTCAAGAAAAAGGGCAAAGGGAAGAAGGGGAAGTTCAAGAAGAATAGCAAGCAAGTTGCTTCTCCCGGGAAGAAGCCCAAGTCTAGACCTAAGCATGAAACTGAGTGCTTCTACTGCAAAGGGACTGGTCACCGGAAGTGGAACTGCCCCAATTATTTGGCAGATAAGAAAAAGGGCAAAGGTATATTTGATATACATGTTATTGATGTGTACCTTATTAATGCTCGTAGTAGCGCCTGGGTATTTGATACTGGTTCTGTTACTCATATTTGCAACTTGAAACAGGTGCTATCGATTAAATGAATATTGGCTAATGACGAGGTGACGATGCGCGTCGGAAATGGTTCCAAGGTCAATGTGATCGCCGTCAACATGCTACCTCTACATCTACCTTCGGATTAGTTTTAGACCTAAATAATTGTTATTTGGTGCCAGCGTTGAGCATGGACATTATATCTGGATCTTGTTTGATGCGAGACAGTTATTCATTTAAATCAGAGAATAATGGTTGTTCTATTTATATGAGTAATATCTTTTATGGTCATGACCCTTGATGAGTGGTCTATTTTTGTTGAATCTCCATCGTGGTGATACACATATTCATAATATTGATGCCAAAAGAAGCAAAGTTAATAATGATAGTGCAGCTTATTTGTGGCACTGCCGTTTAGGTCATATTGGTGTAAAGCGCATGAAGAAACTCCATGCTGATTGGCTTTCGGAATCATTTGATTATGAATCACTTGATGCTTGCGAACCATGCCTCATGGGCAAGACAACTAAGACTCCGTTCTCCAGAACAATGGAGCGAGCCACCGACTTATTGGAAATAATACATACTGATGTATGCAGTCTGATGAGTGTTGAGGCTCGCGGCGGCTATCGTTATTTTCTGACCTTCATAGATGATTTAAGCACATATGGGTATATCTACTTCATGAAACATAAGTTTGATTTTTTTTGAAAAGTTCCAAGAATTTCAGAGTGAAGTCGAAAATCATCATAAAAAGAAAATAAAGTTTTTACGATCAGATCGTGGAGGCGAATATATGAGTTACGAGTTTGGTCTTCATTTGAAACAATGTGGAATAGTTTCGCAACTCACGCCACCTGGAACACCACATCGTAATGGTGTGTCCGAACATCATAATTGTACTTTATTAGATATTGTGCGATGTAACACCCACGATGCGACTACATCTGCCATGTGTCGGAGCACGACTTAGAGGCATAATCGCATGGTAGGCATGTCGCAAGAGGGGTAATCTTTACACATCCCATGTACTGAATAAGAAAGGGATAAAGAGTCGGCTTACAATCGCCACTTCACACAATACATAAATATATCATACATCATCCATAATACAATCAAGGTCTGTCTATGGTACCAAAATAAAGAAAGGCAACCCCAAATGCTAGATCCCCGATCGTCCCAACTGGGCTCCTCTACTGATCATCCGGAAAAGAATGTAGTAACGGCCCGAATCCTCGTCGAACTCCCACTTGAGTTCAGTAGCGTCCCCTGCACTGGCATCATCGGCACATGCGTCTGTTTTGGAAGTATATGTGAGTCACGGGGACTCAACAATCTCATACCCTCACGATCAAAACTATTTAAGCTTATGGGTAGGAAAAGTAGTGAGGTGGAGCTGCAGCAAGCACTAGCATATATGGTGGCTAACTTACGCAAAAGAGAGCGAGAAGAGAAGCAAAGCACGGTCGAGAAGCTAATAATGATCAAGAAGTGATCCTGAAGCTACTTACGTTCAAGCATAACACGAGACCGTGTTCTCTTCCCGGACTCCGCCGAAAAGAGACCATCACGGCTACACACACGGTTGATTCATTTTTAAGTAAGTTAAGTGTCAAGTTCTCTAAAATCGGACATTAACAAATTCCCATCTGCCCATAACATCGGGCACGTCTTTCAAAAGTTCAAAACCCTGCAGGGGTGTCCCAACCGCATAACACCCAACCGCATAAGGAACGCAAAATCAAGGAACATAACACCGGTATGACGGAAACTAGGGCGGCAAGAGTGGAACAAAACACCAGGCATAAGGCTCGAGCCTTCCACTCTTTACCAAGTATATAGATGCATTAAAGTAAACAAGATATAATAATGATATCCCAAGAATATCCATGTTCCAACATGGAACAAAACTTCATCTCCACCTGCAACTAACAACGCTATAAGAGGGGCTGAGCAAAGCGGTGACATAGCCAAACAACGGTTTGCTAGGAAAGGTGGGTTAGAGACTTGACATGGCAATATGGGAGGCATGATATAGCAAGTGGTAGGTATCGTGGCATAGCAAAAGAGCGAACAACTAGAAAGCAAAGATAGAAGTGATTTCGAGGGTATGGTCATCTTGCCTGCAAAGTTCTCCGAGTTGACGAAAGCTTGATCCTCGTAAGCGTACTCAACAGGTTCCTCGATCACGTACTCATCTCCTGGCTCTACCCAAAGCAAGAACACAAGCAAAGGACCAACAATCAATCACGGTGCAATGCACAAACAACATGATGCAAAACATGGCATGATATGCGAGATGTGATATGTAATGCATATGCGTGCTTCGGAAGGGATAGATTGAACCAGGCCTCAACTTGGCAAACAAAGTGTGCCGCTGGAAAGATGAGATGATTTCAGTCGAAATCGATATAAAGATAACCGGAATCGGATGCACGGTTTGCAAATGGCAAGCAAAATAAGAATGGCACAATTCTGCGATTAACATCACGATGCCATCTAGAATGCAACAAGAAACTAAGCTACTTCACTCCAACATAGCAACAAAGCACTTGGCAGTGATCTACTCAAGGTGCTTGACAAAAGATGTACACTGAGCTACGGCTAAATCACACAAGAGTAGGTTCAAACATGCATGGAAAAAATGCAAAAGATATTGGCTTCACAGACTTTGTGAAAATACTAACATGCCAGGAATTAACATCACGAAGCAATGTTTAGAGCAAGCAAACAACATGCTATGGGAACTTATCAGAGCAATACAAGGCATGGCATTAATCTACTAAATGCATAGAACAAAAGTCCCTTACGGACCATAAGAAAAAAGGCACAGTAGATATTATGGCACCCATGTAAACATAGCAAGTTCTGTCAACAGATTCAGATTTGGCAGAAAACTGGGCATGGCATAACAGAATTATGAAGGCATCTTTGCGAGCTCGATTCACTCAACACAAGGCATTGCATGACAAGGTAAGCATAGCATCAGCAAGATGGCATGTTCAAGAAGCTAACCATGGCAATAAAAAGTTTATAGCATGCTTGGATCAACTAGAACAACCATGGCAAAATTGATTAACATGTAAACAATCTGCCAGGAACATTTTATAGCAATAGTAGAGCAAGATTAAGACATGGTAGGGCACTCCATAAATGCAAACAGGGGCATGGATGGGTAGAGCATAACCATATGTCCAAATCATCCTTACTGAAGCAACTCAAATAAAGCATGGATCTCACTGTAGGAACATGGTTACATGGCATCAAAATAACAGCAGGGAAATGATTTAGTAAAATTCTAAGTCCCTGAAAACAACAATATCACGAAGGCTACTTTGCATGCTTGTGCTAGTCACCACAAATATCACAAAAATACATGGCATACACCCCTGTAAATATGGCATGTCATATATCAAAACACATGTAGAGCTCATGCCCATATGCAGCACACAACAAATGTAGCAAAAATGACAAATCCTCATACTCTGATAAGAATCAGCATGTAACAATTTATAGAACTCTTGCATCAACGATTTGGGAATCAAGATGGACTCAAACAAGCATGTCACAATGGAACAAAATGAATAGCACATCATGATGAACATTTTGATATATTGCACGCACAAAACGGAGCATCACACAAGAAGTTACAGCAGGTCAAAGTATGCACCAGGATGATAAAGTTTAGGGACTTAGAAGAATTTGGACCTCAAGGGAAAGTCAACGCGGGCGGTGGATCTTGCCGGAACTTCACCGGAGAAGGATGGGGACGACTAGTGGGGCTCGGGGACGGCCGGAGAAGCTCGGGGTTGGCCGGATCCGGTCCGGCCAGACCGGATCTGGCCGGCGGGGACGAGGGGCACGACGGAGGAGGCTTCCGGGGATGGAGCCAGGACGGCACGGGCGGCACAGATGGCAGGGGTGGCCGGCGACGAGCGCGGCACCGGCGAGGTCGGCGGGGCGCACTGGCGAGGTCGCGGTTGAGCGCGGTGCGGCAGGGAGGCGCTCGGGTGGCGGCGGCGCGTGGGCAGGAAGGTCCCCGTGCGGGCCTGGTGGGCCGGCGATGGTGGAGGCTCCCGAGGTGACACATGGCGGTCTCCCACTAGTGCGGGCACGGCGGCGATTCCTGTCCGGTGAGGTCGGACACGTCCGGTGGCGGCGGGGAGGAGATAGCTAGCGTTTGGACCCGAAAATTCGGAGGAGTGCACATATATATAGCTAGGAGGAGGTAGGAGTGTCGAAATGAGGTGTAGTTTTCGACCACGCGATCATGATCGGACGATGGAGGACATGGGATAGGTTTGGATGGGTTATTAGACTATTTTGGAGGGGTGTTGGGCTCCTACACACACGAGGCCTTTACGGTTCCCCGGTTAACCATTGGAGTATCAAACGGTCTCCAAATGGCACGAAACTTGACAGGAGGTCTATCGGTGGTGTACCACGGCCGCTTGACAAATCTCGGTCCATTCCGAGAACGTTTGACACCCGCACACGAAAAGAGACAAAAGGGGGCGCCGGAGGATGTAGGAGTGTCGGATTGCAAAACGGACAACGGGGGAAATGCTCGGATGCATGAGACGAACACGTATGCAAATGAGATGCACATGATGACATGATATGAAATGGATGGCATGAAAAAAATGCAAAAGGAACACAAAACCCAACCACGAAGGAATCTCATAACTTAAAGCCGGGAATGGCAAGAGTCGGAGTACAAATATGGCAAATTACATCCGGGGTGTTACATGCGATCTATGATGTCTCTTACCGATTTACCACTATCGTTTTGGGGTTTTGCATTAGAGACAACTACATTCACATTAAATAGGGCACCATCTAAATCTGTTGAGATGATACCATATGAACTGTGGTTTGGGAAGAAACCTAAGTTGTCGTTTCTCAAAGTTTGGGGTTGCGATGCTTATGTGAAATAGCTTCAGCCTGATAAGCTCGAACCCAAATCCGAGAAGTGCGCCTTCATAGGATACCCAAAAGAAACTGTTGGGTACACCTTCTATCATAGATCCAAAGGCAAGATATTTGTTGCTAAGAATGGATCCTTTCTAGAGAAGGAGTTTCTCTCGAAAGAAGTGAGTGGTAGGAAAGTAGAACTTGATGAGGTAGTTGTACCTTCTCTTGAATTAGAAAGTAGTTCATCACAGAAATCAGTTCCAGTGATGCCTACACCAATTAGTGAGGAAGCTAATGATAATGATCATGATACTTCAGATCAAGTTACTACCGAATCTCATAGGTCAACCAGAGTGCGTTCCGCACCAGAGTGGTAGGGTAATCCTGTTCTGAAAGACATGTTACTAGATCATGACGAACCTACGAACTATGAGGAAGCGATGATGAGCCCAGATTCCGCAAAATGGCTTGAGGCCCTGAAATCTGAGATGGGATCCATGTATGAGAATAAAGTATGGACTTTGGTTGACTAGCCCGATGATCGGCAAGCCATAGAGAATAAATGGATCTTCAACAAGAAGACTGACGCTGATGGTAATGTTACTTTCTACAAAGCTCAACTTGTTGCAAAAGGTTCTTGACAAGTTCAAGGAGTTGATAACGATGAGACCTTCTCACCCGTAACGATGCTTAAGTCTGTCTGAATCATGTTAGCAATTGCCGCATTTTATGATTATGAAATTTGGCAAATGGATGTCAAAACTACACTCCTTAATGGATTTCTTAAAGAAGAGTTGTATATGATGCAACCAGAAGGTTTTGTCGATCCTAAAGCTGCTAACAAAGTGCGCAAGCTCCAACGATCCATTTATGGACTGGTGCAAGCCTCTCGGAGTTGGAATATACACTTTGATAGTGTGATCAAAGTATATGGTTTTATACAGACTTTTGGAGATGTGAGTGGGAGCTATTTAGCATTTCTAATATTATATGTGGATGACATATTGTTGATTGGACATGAGATATAATTTCTGGAAAGCATAAAAGGATATTTGAATAAGAATTTTTGAATGAAAGACCTCGGTGAAGCTGCTTATATATTGGGTATGTAGATCTATAGAGATAGATCAAGACGTCTAATTGGACTTTCACAAAGCACATACCTTGATAAAGTTTTGAAGAAGTTCATGGATCAGTCAAACAAAGTGTTCTTGCCTGTGTTACAAGGTGTGAAGTTGAGTCAGACTCAATGGCCGACCACTCCAGAAAATAGAGAGAAAATGAAAGTCATTTCCTATGCTTCAGCCATAGGTTCTATCATGTATGCAATTACCAGACCTGATGTGTGCCTTTCTATAAGTTTAGCACGGAGGTACCAAAGTAATTCAGGAGTGGATCATTGCACAACGGTCAAGAACATCCTGAAATACCTGAAAATGACTAAGGATATGTTTCTCATTTATGGAGGTGACAAAGAGCTTGTCATAAATGGTTACGTCGATGCTAGCTTTGACACTGATCCGGATGACTCTAAGCCGCAAACTGGATATGTATATATATTGAATGGTGGAGCTATCAGTTTTTGTAGTTCCAAGCAGAGCGTCGTGGCGGGATCTATGTGTGAAGCGGAGTACATAGCTGCTTTGGAAGCAGCAAATGAAGGAGTCTGGATGAAGGAGTTCATATCTAATCTAGGTGTAATACCTAGTGCATCGGGTCCAATGAAAACCTTTTGTGACAATACTAGAGCAATTGCCTTAGCGAAGGAATCCAGATTTCACAAGAGAACCAAACACATCAAGAGGCGCTTCAACTCCATCCACGATCAAGTCAAGGAGGGAGACATAGAGATTTGCAAAATACACATGGATTTGAATGTTGTAGACCCGTTGACTAAGCCTCTTCCACGAGCAAAACATGATCAACACCAAGACTTCATGGGTGTTAGAATCATTACAATGTAATCTAGATTATTGACTCTAGTGCAAGTGGGAGACTGAAGGTAATATTCCCTAGAGGCAATAATAAAGTCATTATTTATATTTCCTTATATCAAGATAAATGTTTATTATTCGTTCTAGAATTGTATTAACTGAAAACTTGATACATGTGTGAATACATAGACAAAACAGAGTGTCCCTGGTATGCCTCTACTTGACTAGCTCGTTAATCAAAGATGGTTAAGTTCCACAACCATAGACATGGGTTGTCATCTGATGAACGGGATCACATCATTAGGAGAATGATGTGATGGACAAGACCCATCCGTTAGCTTAGCATAATGATCGTTAAGTTTTATTGCTATTGCTTTCTTGATGACTTATACATATTCCTTTGGCTATGATATTATGCAAGTCCCGAATTCCGGAGGAACACCTTGTGTGCTATCAAATTTCACAATGTAACTGCCTGATTATAAAGATGCTCTACAGGTGTCTCCAAAGGTGTTTGTTGGGTTGGCATTGATCGAGATTAGGATTTGTCACTTCGAGTATCGGAGAAGTATCTCTGGGCCCTCTCGGTAATGCACATCATGATAAGCCTTGCAAGCAATGTGACTAATGAGTTAGTTGCGGGATGATGCATTACAGAACGAGTAAAGAGACTTGCCAGCCATGATTGAATCTCGGGCAAGTAACATACCGATGACAAAGGGAATGACGTATGTTGTCATTGCGGTTTGACAGATAAAGATATTCATAGAATATGTAGGAACCAATATGAGCATCCAGGTTCCGCTGTTGGTTATTGACCGGAGATATGTCTCGGTCATGTCTACATAGTTCTTGAACCCGCAGGGTCTGCACGCTTAACGTTCGATGTCTATTTGTATTATAAGTTATGTGTTTTGGTGACCGAATATTGTTCGGAGTCCCGGATGAGATCACGGACATGACGAGGAGTCTCAAAATGGTCGAGAGGTAAGGATTGATATATTGGAAGATGGTATTCGGATACCAGAAACTTTTCAGAGTGGTTCTCGTATTTTCCCGAGCACCGAGGGGTTACCGGAACCCCCCGGGGAAGTAATGGCCTACATGGGCCATAGGGGAGAGAGGAGGAAGCCCACAAGGGGTGGACGCGCCCCCCTCCCATGGGGAGTCCAAATTGGACTATGGGAGCGGGCGCGCCCCCCTTTCCTTCTACTTCTCCTCCCTCTCCCTTCCCCTTTCCCCCTCTGTAAGAAAGGAAGGGGGGCGAATAGGACCTGGAGTCCTATTTGGTTCCCCCCATGGCGCACACCCTAGCACTGGCCGCTGTAGCGCCCAAGATGCGATTCTATCCCAATCACGTGATGAACTCATGATCGGGGCACAATCGCATTTCGAGCGCATAGCAACGTGGATATCATTACAACATACCATGTACTGAATAGATGAGAATACAAGATAAAGGCTTACACTCGCCACAAGCTACAACTTGAATACATCAATACATAGCTATCATCATACAGAAGAGCAGGATCCGACAACGGATGAAATCAAACAAAAAAGAAGAACGACATCCACCCTGCTAATCCCAGGCTCCCCGACCCGGAGCCTAATCCCTTGATCAAAGAAGAAGCAGTAGAAGAACTCCAAACAAGCAAGCATCGCGTCAAATCATCGCATTACCTGTACCTGCAACTGTTGTGGTAGTAAACTGTCAGCCACGACGACTCAGCAATCCCATTACCATGGGTATGAAGACTAGCAAAGCTTAATGGGTAAGGAAGGGGTAAACTGGTGAAGTTGCAGCAAGCGACCAAGCATTGTATGGTGGCTAACTTATGTGTACAAGAGTAAGATGAGAAACTACGCAAATGGTCGCAAACTAGTAATGATCAATAAGTGATCCTGAACTACTTACATTCAAACATAACCCAACCGTGTTCTCCTCTCGAACTTCCCCGAAAAGAGAAAGTCACGATTACACACGTGGTTGGTGTATTTTAGTTGAGTTTACTTCAAGTTCACTACAACCGGATATTAACAACTTCCCATCTGCCACATAACCACGGGCATGACTCTCGAAAGTTTATACCTGCAGGGGTGTCCGAACTTAGCCCATCACAAGCTCTCACGATCAACGAAGGATATTCCTTCTCCCGGAACAACCCGATCAGACTCGGAATCCCGGTTAGAATACATTTCGACAATGGTAAAACGAGACCAGCGAGACAGCCCGATGCACCAACAAATCCCGATAGGAGTCGCACGTATCTCGTTCTCAGGGCACACCGGATGGGCCAGATGTCGGGTTGGCTGAGACCCTGGTTGCCCAGGGGGCGCCGGACATCGCTCACGTTGGACCAACACTCAGAGGAACACTGGCCTAGGTTGTTGATTAAGAATCCTGAGGTTAATTACACCCTAGGCAAATTTTAGTTGTTATTAGGCAAATGGTAAAACCAAGGTTGGGCCTTGCCGGAGGAGTTTTATTCAAAGCGAACTGTCAAGTGGGTCCCATAACTCCAACCGCGTAAGGAACACAAAATCAAGGAACATAACACCGGTATAATAGAAACTAGAGCGGCAAGAGTGGAACAAAACACCAGGCATAAGGCTGAGCCTTCCACCCTTTACCAAGTATATATGTGCATTAATGAAATAAGTGTTATTGTGACATCCCATGATATCCATGTCCCAACATGGAACAATCTGAACTGCACCTACAACTAGCAATGCTATAAGAGGGGCTGAGCAAAGTGGTAACATAGCCAAACAGTGGTTTGCTAGGACGGGTGAAAAGGTTAGAGGCTATCATGGCAATTTGGGAGGCTTGATAAACAAGTGGCAGGTAGCATGACATAGCAATAGCATCGAGCAAAGATAGTAGTGGGATCTAAGGTGACGGTCATCTTGCCTGAAATCCCGCTAGGAAGAAGACCGGATCCATGAAGTAGACGAACGGGCGTAGTCGAATGGATCCTCACAATCGCAATGAAACAGGAACTATCGAGAAGAAGCACAACAGGAAAGAAGCAAGCATCATGGTAAACAACCATCACATTAACATGACATGATGCACAATCAAGTATGATGCATGTCTAGTTTAATGAGGCATGGCATGGCAAAGTGCACAAACAATACTACAAGTTAAGTGGAGCTCATTATGCAACGAGTTGCATATTGATGAAACACCACATTTGAATTATTTAGTTCGCTCTCGTTTATTTACCCAACAATACTAAATGTTGTTAAACATGGAAGAGGTGAGGCATAATTAAACTACACATTGTAGGCAATTTAAATGAGGCCGGAAATGATAAACAACAATTCTGGAAAAACCTCACATGTTATTTAGCAGTTTTTGAAGCAAACACCAATTTTAAACATTTTAAATGTTGTTATCATGATGCAGATGACATATACAAGTTTATGCAATTTCATGAAAATGTTGACATAATATGATAAAGGCATTTGTCGTCATGGCGGAACGAAAGGGTGCCACGGCGGCAAAACGGAAATGGTGCTATGACAATGAATCCAAAAATGATGTCACGGCAACATTCCGATGATCCGCCAATTTGTGGAAATGCCGGTGCAAAAAAACAAGTATGCGGAACATGCAAGAGTGATGGGGAGTGATCTCGGTAACCGGTTCCCACGTGTTGACGTCATGGCTTATGAGGGTCATGCATGAAACAAGTTGGGCACGGTGCAAACAAGTGGTCCCTCTCATACAACACATGCATTCGTTCACGGGCGTCGTCTCGGGGTTATACCTTCGAAGCGTGCATTCGGGATGGTTCGAGTCGGTGCAAAGTAGAGGAAGTAGACGTTCTCAGGACGGTCGTGGTGGTACACAATGACGGTAGTCGTACTTGACGGTATTGGCGTTTCGTTGCGGTAGTCGTTCAGGTGTCTATGTGGTCTTGCTGGTGGTGTACTTGGCAATATCTGGGGTGGCCTTGACGCATCTGTGCATAGAGGTACTTGGCAGTTTCATGTAGCCGGTCTTGCCGGTCTTGGTCTCGGCAACATAGTTGTACAAGAGCATCATCAGACTTGTCGAATCCAAACTCTTCGAGGGTCGCTGTGGTACTTGTTGCTTGTGGTGTGGTGTTTGGAGAAACTAGGGGTACTAGATGAAATCTTGAACGATGGAACTTGGCGCTACTCCTTGTTCGGTAGTGGTCCAACTTGGCATCAATGGCAACAGCAAGTGGAGGTGCACGGGGACAGCAGAGACCACCGGTAGGGGACGGCTACCGGGGCTGATGCATGGGACTCGGGTAGGAGGTGAAGGAGATGCATCGACGCGATCTCTGGCAAGAAGGCGAAGCAGAGGAGCAGTAGCGCGAGGTTAAAATTGCGGGAGGGCGGAGCAATGGGAACAACGGCGGACGAACTCCTCCTGGTCACGGCGGCGGCGGTCTGGCGAGGCGGAGGCCGCACGAGGGACGGGGAGGTTGCGGCTGCTACACATCGGGCTGACGGGAGGAGGCGCTTGGGAGCCCAACGGTGACGGGGATAGCCGCGAGGTCCGGGTGGCTCGACTGCGGAGGGAGCAGCGGCACGGGTCCAGCTGGCACGGAGGCGGAGAGGCGCCGGGCGAGCTTGCTGATGAGGCGGCCCTGGTCGCGGGCAGACGAGGAAGAGAAGGAGGCGAGCGCGAGGTGGCTGACGACAGAGAGCACCTCAGGCTCGGGGGAGGAGGACGGCGGGTCGCGGGCGAAGATGGCCGGGAGCAGGGGATCGGGCGAGGTGCGACACTGCTCTCTCTCTCTCTCTCTCTCTGATGGCGCATCAAGGGAGGAGGGGATCGAGTAGGCCTCTCCCTGGCTTGATGCATGCATGTGGTGAGAGTGGCGGCAGTGTGGAGGACAAGAGGGGGAGGTCGAGAGGAGGGGTCGGGCCTAGGGTTTAGGAGGGTTAGGTGGGCCTGGGAGGCCGGCCCAACTGCGGATGGTCTATTGGGCTTCTCTCTTTTCCATTTATAGAAAAAGAAAGAAAGAAAAGAGAGAAAAGGAAGAGGTTAGAGAAGGAGTATGGACTAGTGAGATATTTTCCTGAGATCGGGAAAATACGAATGATTTAACGAAAATGGTTGGAAGGGTGTTGGGCAACCTAGATCCAAACTCATTTCAATTTAATTCAAATGAGTGAGTGAAAGAAGTTGATGTTTGGTAGGTCCGGAAATGTTTGAGAATTTTGGTGGAGCTCGGGAAAATGACGAAAGAATTTATGGACAAAGTTTAAGGTCAAGAAGTGAGATAACAAAGGCATGGGGAATTATTTTGCAAGAGTGTCAAAGGTAATTCCACATAAATGGAATATTTTATAATAGCTCCCTAATATTGGGAGGATAAGTTGTAAAGAGAATTCAACCTTCCCTCATTTTAAATGGATCGAAGATCCATACAATTTATTTAAAAGAGTTATAAAATTAATGATATGATGGCATGATGATATGATGCAATGCAAATGATACAATGATGAATGCAAAAAACCAAACAAGTCACACGACGAATCTCAGAATCCATGGAAGGCATCTGGAGCGCCTGTCTTGGGGCGTCACAACTCTCCTCCACTTACAAGAGATCTCGACCCGAGATCTAAGGATGGCACTGGGGAGAAACAGAAGATGAAGAGGTAAAACGAAGTTGCTTCTTGACAAAATAGTGAAACCAAAGAACCTTGAGAGGTTAAGAAATTACAAGGAAAGAATACACTGGAGATAAATGAAGTTGAAAACACTCCGTTAAAAGAGATGAAGGAATATTACGAGAATCTTGAGAGGTTGAAAACTTGAAAGAAAGAACACAACAGAGTTGAACGAAATTGAGAGCACTCCGGTAGAAAAGAGAAACAAGGAACACCATGTGAACCTTGGAGGTTGCAAAGTTATGAATGACGAGCACAATGGACAAAAAGGAATTGAAACCACTCTGGTTGAAACGAGATAAACAAGGAATAAGGAAGAACAAATTCGAACTACACTCCAGGTGAGAAGAGATACAAGACTTGATAAGATAAAGGAACTTGAATAGAGGACACAACACTTCGGTTAAATGGATAAGCAAGAAAAGAAAAGAACATGATATTGGCAAAACAAGACGATGAGTCGAAGATAGCAACATCACAAAGCCTCCGAAAACAATGAATGATAGTTAGATAGTTGGAATGAATAGAACGAAGAATGAAACCAACATCTGCTACCATAAATGATTTTGAAAGAGCATCCTTGTGAAGTAGGATTGAATGGAGTTGTTTGAAAAACAACAACAGTTAGAATAAGCTTGTTGTGGGCTTATGGAATCAGCTCAACACTTAGAGGCGAGTACATGACACTACGGAAACAATTGATTGCTTGAGATCAATACGAAGATGAAAACTCTTTCACCGAGAAGAGAAGGAGAAACTTGGATCATTGATGAGAACCACAAATAGCAACATTCCCAATGGAAGGCTTTAGGTGAAATATAACCCAAGATAAATCCAATGAAGAAACGATGGGTTTAAATATCTCATTCTTGATAACTTGTGAATCATGAAACATGAAGGAAATTGTCAAAAATGACACAACACCACCTCAAAAGATAATGTAGAAGAATTGCCCTCTGGAATGCAAGATGAAGAATACTTGATCTCCTCGAACAAGAATCTTGACGCACACATCAAAAATGAATTAAATCTTTGATGAACAACTATGAAGAACCTCCAGGATGAACTCCGGCAAGAAAAGAAATGGAAGGAAGGAAGTGAAGGTTGAAAAGAACAAGAACTGAAGCATTGCAATGATTTAGATGAAGATTTGTGACGATATAATCGAGTGAACTTGGAACTCCAGAAAGAAAAGATGAACAACTTGGAACCGAGAATTTTGATGAACCTCCGGAATAAGGAATTGTACTTACTCGATGAAACAAGAATAAGAATTACATTATGCTTATCCTTCATCAATTAAATTGATGACAAGCAATGGATTTGGCATCCTACTTATTCTTGTTGAAAAGGATTAAGGAGAAATATAGCGCAAACTTGGGAAAGTCTTGAACGAACCACTGGTAGGATTTTGGAAGGACAAATGAATTGATACGATAACCAAGGAAGAGAACTCTTGAACTGACCGCTGATAGAATTGAAAACAAACAAAGTAAAGGAATGAAACACCGGGAAGAATTAGAAAACAACGAAGATAATTGAAGAAATCAAGATGCAAGAGAATGAAGAGATCACAAGATGACTAACAAATACTTGAATGATGCACCGAAAGAATTGGAGAATGAGATTTGAAAATTGAGAATAAAAAATCATTCTAAGGTGATGGCCTCCGGATAATCAAAACAAAAAGAATCCTAAAATGCTTTAGTTGGGTATTAAAAGAATTATCAGAATCGAAAACAATTATGAGGATGGCATACAGCTAGAACCATGAATCTTTGGAAGAATGGGTAAGGATTTAAAAGGAACTCTTCTTCGGTCTTCAAAATCCTAGAATGACGACGAGAAACACCACCATGAGTTGTTGAGGTACTCCGAAACAATGAAGAATAGAAAGGTTGAACCAACGATGAAAGAATTTGAAAGATCTTGGAGAAAGACATATGACTAATGATAATTCATTCTTACGTCAACTTTGAAAATAATTTGAGAATAACTCCGGAAAAATTAGAAGAGTCAGATAAGATCCGGGGAAAAGACCTGTGGGTTAGGGCCCACTCAAAGAAACACCATTGAGCGATTTTTTTAAAGAGAGACTGCACCGGTTGAATTAAATGGCTTGAATGAGGTAACAACCTCCAAATAGTTTGAACGGATTAAGAATGGAAACATGAATCTTCTGAGATATATTTAGCACTCCGGATACCAGAATCACAATGTTAATGATCAAGAGATGCTTGGATAAGAATTTCCAACACGAGAAAGCTTTTGAAATGAGGAAAGGGATATGATCAACACGAAAAGCTTGAATTGAATTCACCGGAGAAGAAAAGAGAACGAAGAATGATAAACTTGAAGCTTCCTTAGTATCTTCCTGAGAATCACGGGATAAGAACATTGACGGAAAAGAATGGAGAGACTTCCCATCAATAAAAATGATACTTGATTAAGAAATCTGAGTCCTTGAAGAAAAGGGTGGGAGGGCGGGAAAAACAAAGACAACTCGGGATGGATGAAACAAACACCATTGAGAAAACTTAGAATTGATCTCGTGAATGGGAAAAATGATAGGATCATCTTGATGAGAAGCGCACTGGTTGGAAAAGAATTGACAAAACAATCTTGATAAACAAGAAGGATTAGCACTCCCATATAAATATGAGAACACCGCTTAGAATACGGTATGGAATCAACACTTGACATCGAAGCAACTCGAATACCACAACAAAAACAAAACAAGGATTTGGCTCGCAGAATAAGCCAGAAACAAACATACGATGGAGATTTTGTCCGAAGTTTTCATGGTGGGGCCCGCACGGGCTCGATCATACTACACCATCATGTACAAGGTAGTGCACATGACATACAAAGCATCCCCGAGTCAGCATGTCCAAGGACTCTTTAAGACACAAATAGACCACTGTGAAACCAACAGTGGATAGGCGGAGCACTAGACGTCGAACCCCAATCTCATATCAAGCATTTTTCGGAAAGATATCCTAGGTAACTACTTTAATTCCCACCTATTAACTCCCGAAAATTTCTGGTTATGCAATCTGGTGTTGGGGATATAGGGAGGCACAAATATCTCACACAAATACAAGCCCTACGCTCCAACTGTATGCACCCTTCAATACATAACCAAGAATCCTTTGGAAATTGTGTACCTCAGACCTTCAAAAACATTCAATATACTAGATGTGGCAATACATCTGATCGCTCTCCCCAGTACTGGGGGTCGTCAAACTACTCTCACCAGAAAGTGTATAGAAGTGTTTTCAATGTCGGCGAACTCTGGTATTTCGGAACTGAAACGATAAGCACAGTGACAAAAACACCTTGGGGCTCAACTCCCCAGGACACTGCCACAACCCCTAAATGTTAGGAGGCACCAAGACAAAATTCCTATCACAATGATATCACAATGATCCAACAATACCCGCGTGATCCTAAAAAAATTGAGTGAAAAAGAGGAGAGTGAAGTCAAAACATCTAGGTCAGGACTCCTCACCAGAGCGATGAAGGGGATAAGGAGTAAAAACAATTCCTACTCTCTGATATAACTAAGACTCAAAATAGTTTTTTTCTAGACTCAACAATGGCAGCGGTTCGATCAATCAAGGGGGCTCCTAAGGTCGGTAAGGCTCTGATACCAACTTGTAGCTCCCAATATGGGATTCTATCCCAATCATGTGATGAACTCATGATCAGGGCACAGTCGCATTTCTAGCGCATAGCAAGGTGGATATCATTACAACATACCATGTACTGAGTAGATGAGAATACAAGATAAAGGCTTACACTCGCCACAAGCTACAACTTGAATACTGTCGGTGTTCTGGGAAACGGGGTCCCCAGACTTGCATGTCTGCGGCCCACGGCGTGGCTCTGCAGGCGGGCCGGTACGACCCATATTCACCAACAAGCATTAAAAATCCTCGCAAGGGGCCAAGCCTCACGAGGCGGACGACACAAGACCTCCTCAGGAGCGGCCTCACCAGGATGGCTACCGAGGGGCAGAGAGATCATGTCCAGGAAAACCTCGCGAGGTTCCAATAACGTGAGCCATGACGATCGAGACCAGGCCGGCACCAGCGTGCACAGTGTCCTTGTTTCCTCTTTGATGCTAAGGAGGCAAGCACAGACGAGGAGTACTGAGGCGTCAAGAAAAGGTTTCCATATCGGTGCAACGAGACCAAGACCAGCAGGACGGCAAGACGGAGGTCACCATGGAGCCCAAGGCGGCATCATCACCAGAGCCTTTGGTAGGCGAAGACTGCTTTTGTAAGGATAACTTGTACTAGTTGTCTCCTTTCAAATTTGCCATTGTTGGCTCCCTTCCCGCTCAATATTTGGAAAGAGGACCAGGGCCTCTATAAATAGGACTAGCCATCACCATAGCTAGGGGATCGACCTCATCTTGGATCAGAGCCATTCCATCCTCAGCCTCACACCCACCAAGCACAGGAACACCTTGCCTCAGGAGGCTGTTCTTCCCCTAGTACTGTTCATCCTCAGCCCAAGAGGCAATCCACCACACCACACTGGAGTAGAGTATTACACCACAACGGTGGCCCGAACCAGTATAAATCTTGTGTCCCTTGTGTTGAGAGTTCTTAGAGCTTGCCTTTGATATCATGGCGAGGGTGAGGGCGTGAGTTGGTAGGGGGAGATCTTCGCGCGCACCCCAGTGTTTGAAACTTGAGGGTTTTGCCGGAACCCGAGATCCGACATTTGGCGCACCAGGTAGGGGTGTGCCGAAGCTTTCCTTCTGTCGCTCCGCGTCCCGTCGCTTCATCACCTCCATGTCGGATGCTCGCCGAGCTCGCGCTGAGCGCCAGGCCGCCATCGTCGCTCGCATTGTTCAGATGGCTCCCATCGGCGGGCCACCCGTCATTCTCCGTCGCCTGCTGCCAACACCGTCACCGGCTTGGCGAGGAACAAGGAGGAAGGCTCCTCGCTGCACCCCTTGGTGTGGCGAGACGGCCGCACCGCTTCTCCATCGCTGACCCCGGCCGGCTCGTCGTCTCACGCCCGTCACGCTCCCACGGACGCGCAGGCCGCCCCATCGACGACCTCTACGAGGACTGGCTCGACCGCATCGCCGAGCTTGTCAGCGCCACAGGGGGCTCCCCTATGCCGCCCCTCTCGCTGCCTCGCCCTCCGCCAGCTGCGGGTGACGTGGCTCATGGAGCGCCTCCACCACCTCTGCCCCCAAGATGGCGCCCTGGCGCCAAGGCGTGCGCCCCCTCGGCGTGATCCGCTGCGTCGGGCGCCCGTACGCGAAGAAGGAAGCTGCCAAGAAGTCCCTCGTCCACAAGAAAACGCTCCTACACTCCCGGCGCCGCTGCGACAATACCGTGCGCCACCTGTGATGGCGGTGCAAGGGCGTCAAGGCGAGGCTCCATATCAGCAAAGGGTCCTGGTGGCCACCGCGGGCTGCCGCGCTTTCACCCCCTAGCTGCGTAGCGTTGCTTGGCCAGGCAAGTTCAAGCTAGACCTGCCTCCGTGCTACGATGGCACCCCCGACCCCGCGGAGTTCCTGCAGCTCTATGAGCTGAGCATCAAGGCGGCCAACGGCGACGAGAATGTCATGGTGAATTGGTTCCCCATGGCTCTCAAGGATGGCGCACGCTCGTGGCTCCTGAATCTGCCTCCAGGCTACATCTCTTGCTGGAACGAGATGCACGACCATTTCGTCGCCAACTTCCAGGGCACTCGCGACCGCCTAGCGGCCGCGGGTGACCTGCACTGCGTCAAGCAACAACCAGGGGAAACCCTCCAGAAGTACATCCAGCGCTTCAACAATGTTTGTCTCAAGATCCCCAAGGTGACGGACGAGGCCATCATCTCTGGTTTCTCCGATGGCGTCCGCGATGTCAAGATGAAGGAGGAGCTCGCCATCCACGAGGAACTGTGCACATCCCTGGAGCTGTTCAACCTGGCGACCAAGTTCGCAAGGGCTGAGGAAGGGCGCCTTTCCCTTCTCGAGCTCCCGGCTGCCGACCTAGAAGAGAAGAAAGCCAAGGCCGAGGACATGAAGCGCAAGGTAGCGGACGTACTGGCGGTAGAGCCGGACACGAAGCGCAGCAGGGACCAGCCCGAGTCATCCAAGAGCAGCCGACCGTTTTGCGCCTTCCACAACATGCACAACCACAACACCAACGGTTGTAAAGAGCTCAGGGCCATTCGCGACGGACGCTTCGGTCGACGCCCCGAGCGCAATGACCGAGGCTACGACCGAGGAGGAGGACGTGGCAGAGGACGCTGGGACGACTGGGGCCCATGCGAGGAGTGGCGCGACCAGCCTCGTGAGGACTGCTGGCTGGATCAGCCTCGCGAGCTGGGCTCTGGAGACCATGCCCTAAACTCATCCAGATTCCCGTCCAGATTTGACAGGGCTCGGGTATATCGTAGATTGTCGGAAATTCCTCCATTGGAACTCGACGAAATTTTTCATGGCTGTTTTAGATGTAACTCTGCACCATTCCACCGAAGCAATCGTCAAACCGACGCTCGAGGAGGCGGTGATGGCGAATACAAGTTCGCTGCTCATAAAAACAGCACGGCCGCCCGAGGGCAATGTTGACGTTGAGCCCTCGAGCTCCATGGATGATTCCTCCCTGATCTTGATAGAGATCAGAGTTGAAGTTTGATGAAGGCCCTCGTCCGAACATGGTGATCCGAACACGGGGGGCAGTTCTTGGTCGAACCAAGGTGACCAGTCGAGCTGGTGACGAAGATGCCGAAGTCGCAGTTGATCTGCAGGCGAGCCATCGACCTTTTTGCCGATCACACAACGGAACTCTTAATGAAAGCACCAATGTCGGTGTCAAAAATGGTGGATCTCGGGTAGGGGGTCCCGAACTATGCCTCTAAGGAGGATGGTAATAGGAGGCAGGGGACACAATGTTTTACCCAGGTTCGGGCCCTCTTGATGGAGGTAAAACCCTACGTCTTGCTTGATTAATATTGATGATATGGTAGTACAAGAGTTGATCTACCACGAGATCGGAGATGCTAAACCCTAAAAGCTAGCCTATGGTATGATTGTATGGATATCTCTATCGACTAGTCTGGCCTCGGTTTATATAATGCACCAGAGGCCTAGGATAACAAGAGTCCTAGCCAAATACGCCGGTGGGGAGGAGTCCTTGTCTTGATCGCCAAGTCTTGTGGAATCTTCCTTGTATGCGGCAGCTGTCCGAACTGGCCCATGAGTACGCGGCCATGGGGGTCCTCGGCCCAATCCAACTGATCGGGAGACGACGTGATGAGTACCCCCTAGTCCAGGACACCGTCAGCGACCACCATCACGTCCGTGATCCACATCGTCATGAAGGGTAAGTCACCTCCAAGCATCATGTGCACGACGATGACAAACGCCATCGAGATCAAGCACGACAACGACACCATCATCATGAAGATGCTCGCCAAGCGCAAATGTACAAGTCCCAACAAGCTCTACTTCACGCCAGGCCAACCTTCATGAGCATAATAGAAGACTGCGAGACGAGCACCACCAAGACGACGCTCCGTCTACCACCACCACTTCGTCATCTTCGCCAAGTGCTATCAAGGCATCTTTGACTTTGGACATACGTTATCTTCGCCTACTTTCTGTGAGTTCGCCTACATCGACATCTGCAACAACGAGGCGATCACCTACGAGCGAGGGAGGCACTTTCATCTACGGAAGCCCCTCAAGAAAGAGAGTCGAGCAAGGGCCACCCCCTTCGACCACAACGACGAGCATGAACCTCTTCAACTACATGAAGACGGCACCCCAAAAGGACTCATTCTCCGAGTCAAGCTACGAGACCGCACATGAAACCTCATCTTTGGTCTTAGAGGAGAGGGATGATGTGCCATCATTGTCCTTCATCCACGGCTACGACTACGACATGATTGAGCATGGAGACATTTGCACCTACATCTCTCCGACACCCACATATGAAGAGATGCCCCAATTGCCATGTGAGGAGAGCCACCAACCTATGAGTGAAATGAGTGACTCCACCATATATGACATTGAGTGCATTTCCGATGAGAGGACGAGTGTGACCACCACTAGCCCCGCACTTGAGAGCATGCCACACATCCTATGTGAGGTTGAGAGCCATTTGAGTGACTCCACCAACCATACGAGTGAGAGCATCCAAGAGGGAGTGAGTGAGCCACAACACTTAGTGAGTGAGGTAGTTGATAGGGCATGTGAGGCCACTATGATTTCTAACGACTTAACCTCTGCTCCGAGTGTGTTTTCTTCTTTGGTGCTAGGTGTCCTACATGACAACATGCCTACCCTCGACGAGTCCATACCTCCAATGGAGACGACGATGGCCATGGTGGACGATAATGCACCCCCACATGGTTCCATCAAGATGAAAATGACCACGACTTGGTCTTCGACACCTCACCTACAACACATGAGCGATGCTCCAAAGGTAACATAGGTGATGGTGCTTCTCTTGTCCCACTAGTGGACTATCTCACCAATGATTGCTTGCATGATGTTGATCCACCTATTCCCATGCTTCATGCTAGTGCAACTTCTTCATGTCATGACTTACCAATTTATGATGAATATGATGATGAGCATGTTGAATTGCCTAGTTGTGATTCTATGCTCCATAGGATATCATGTGATAATTCTATTGGTCACACCATGTTTCACAATCCTTTGAACTTGTCATATGCTATGAGTGAGATATCCCATATTGCATCCTTTCAATCTCAACATAATAGCTATGCATGCCCCATTAAAATAAATCCCATTTGCACTTGTGGCACAGATGACGAGATGATGGTCATTGGCTTTTGTTTTTCATGCGATGATATTGCTATGCTTCCTTTACATGATTTGCGCAATTCATCTACTATGCCATGCCATGATCACATTGTTCCGAATATGCATTCTTTTGGATGTTGTCAATATTCTCCATGTGATGTTTCCTTTAATGCCCATGAGGAGACCCCCATAGTTTCCTCATACATATTAAGAGATTTTTGATGCATTCCATACTTTGCATGACTCCCATAATTGCTTGCACCATATGCATTCCATGAATAACAATGCTCTACATATTTCTCATGATGCATTACACAATTTGAGTCTCCATTATGCTATACATAACAACAAACCTATCATGTGGATGACATGTTTCTATATCACGCATCTCATCTATTTGAGCATTGTATATTTTGTACTAACAAACACATGCACGTGCGCATCATGATGGATGATGTGTACATATACCATGCACACACAAATTTCCCTTTGTCTTTGTTTTGTGTAGGTACTCATGTATACTCGTCAACCTCTCGATCCCAAGAGTTGATGAAACAAGCTCTTGAGACCAACGACTATTTGGGATCCCGTGGACTACTCTTACAACCCTCCTCTTCGCGCAATGACTTCGCGCATTCCTTTTACTTGGCTCTCACACGGCTTTGGGCTATATATCACTTGTTACTTTATGCCCATTGTATCTTATTCACTTTGCATGTTATGCATCCTTACATGATTTTGCCATGCAATTGTGACCCTTGCTTGCATCTACCCATGATTCACCATTATGCTACTCCTATGTGTATTTGCATGCTTGGTGGAGATCCTTGTAGCTATTGCCATGATTTCTTTGTGCCCCATGCTATTGATGCTTGTTGTGTTGGGAGAGTCATGATGTCCCATTGCTATTTACATATGGCCTCTCACCAATACATTGATGATATTTTGCTCATATCTTGCCTTCATGCTTGTCATATGTCTTGTGCATTATTCATGACCACCATTTTCACACATGACATGCTTGACATGATTCTTTCTAGTACGTTGCATCTTTGCACTACTAGCTTGCTTGACTTCATCACTATGATTGCTTGCTTTGTCGCATCATCCATGTTCCACTATTACTCGCTTTATTGGGTTGATGACATACATGTTCATGCCTCTCACATGATATATCTTGGCCATTGTCACTTGTGTCCATTAGTTGCCTCTCTCATATCTACTTGTAGTGAGTGAAACCATACTATGCTTATTGACCTCAGAGACTTTGACACTTTACTTGTGATGCATGCTTGTTTGATTGAGCCTATTATATTTGGTTGTTCTCGCATCATATGCCTCCATACTATGAAATGCTCCCTTGTCCTTTCTTATGATGAGCATGATGCATACACTTGTTGGGTACTTTACCACACGAATGATAGGTGTTGCATTTGCACTAACCTCATTTGTTTTTCCGAGTGTTTGTCATGTTCTTTCGTTTTGAAGGATTCACAATGCGGTACCACGACGAGACAACTTGGTTATGTGAAGGCATACACAATCTGCGACACCAACATTTTCGGTACCCTCATAAAGGTGAACTCTTTCCCTTTGAGCCATCCTCAAATACGCATATTGGATGGGTCATTATTTCATTGTTGTTTCCTTCTTGTTGTCTACATGATACATCTCATGAATGGAGGAGCGACATTGGCGATTGGCTCTATGGACCTTTACATTGAGGAGTGCTCCGACTTACTGGATGCACCTTCGAACCAACACTTCTACCACAGCATTGAGCTATGGTACAACACCACCCATAACAAATTTGCATCTTATGCATGGATTGACTCATATTATGATTGCCTTGTTGCATCTTGTATTTCGATGTAATCCATGATATATGAGCTTACGCACTTCCTAAGAAAATTTGTTGTGATCTTTCTTGCTGGCATATTCATACATCATGATCATATTGCCCACCATCAATTGCATGATCACGTAGTCACATTGAGCACCAATTACCAAGTTAATGCTTTTGATACACCATCCCTTTATGACATCATTTTGCACAATGGTTGCATTGATCACATTCACAATACATTTGTGTGCATAATGAATGCTTTTGCTCCCATGAATGTTTTGCATATCATTCTATATCATTTTACTAAGCTTCATGTGCTTTGCCACGAACAATCTTACCTCATGGACTCATATTTCCTTGATGGACACCTTGTGTGCGCTAACCATTGTATTTCCAAGTGTCGTTTGTGTTTTCTCCTTTTGCATGTGTACCACTCAAGAGACACCTTGGAGTACTTGGATTGTGCCATGTCTTCCACTTCGTCCAACTACAAGTCCGTCCACGACAACCGTTTCCATGGTGATGAGGTTTTTGATCCAAGGTCGGATCTTTCCCAAGGGAGGGGAGATGATGTAGAGCATCCTACGATCATCCCCATGTACACTACGACTATCCCCCAAGCCCCAAGTGGACATACGACGAGACCTCCAACATGTGCCATTGGACATAAGGTGAACTCTCTCCTTATTCAACTTCACTTGGACCCCATGAGACATGGCTACTACCTCAAACAAAGACACTTTGTGTGACTAGGTACCAAGGAACAAACAAGATGGACACCAAGAGCATGGACAGGGATTTTCCCAGCGCAGAGATAGAGGTACAACCGGTCAACTACCGCCCAACTACTGGTCAACCGGTACAATCGCCCAAATACCGGTTAACTACCGGTCAAGCTTCTGTGATCGACCGGTGCAAGGCCGGTACAACACCGGAACAACCGCTATGTCCTCTAAAATCGGTACTACCGGCCCCATGACCGGTACTACCGCCCCGCCTGCACGCGGTTGAAGGGGTTTCACCCCATGTATCCCAAACTTACCCCTTGTACTATATATATTTGTCCCTTAGCTCCGTACTAGGGTTAGCGTTGTGATAGCTCATATTAGAGATAGAGCCTCGCTCATCCACCTCGGATCTGCTCCACGAGAGAGACCGCGGCCCCTCTACAGAGAAGATCCACGTTGGATTCAAGACCTCCTCACGGAGAAGAGCATCAAGACCTCCTCACGGAGAAGAAACGGTTACCTCTTGTATCGTCCTTTGTTGACTTTGGATCGTGTATCTCTCTTTGTGTTTTGAGGATCTAGCATATGTGTGATTGTTCTTCTTGGTTTGAGTGATTCTCTCATGTTTCCCCTCGTGTTTCCCCTCGTGTTATTCGTGTCCTTCACGGAATCCGCTCCTTTCGTGAAAGATCAGCCATCTAGGGTTCCACCCTACATCAAGAATCCTCGGGTTAATTTCTCCCTAGGCAAATTTTAGTTGTTATTAGGCAAATGGTAAAACCAAGGTTGGGCCTTGCTGGAGGAGTTTTATTCAAAGCGAACTGTCAAGGGGGGCCCATAACCTCAACTAGGTAAGGAACACAAAATCAAGGAACATAACACCGGTATGACGGAAACTAGGGTGGCAAGAGTGGAACAAAACACCAGGCATAAGGCCGAGCCTTCCACCATTTACCAAGTATATATGTGCCTTAATTAAATAAGAGATATTGTGATATCCCATGATATCCATGTCCCAACATGGAACATTCTGCAACTGCACCTGCAACTAGCAACGCTATAAGAGGGGCTGAGCAAAGCGGTAACATATACTACTACCGGATGCTGCTAATGCGGCACTACGATCAGAGACCCTTCGAGAAACTGTGTGCGATGCAATGATCGCAAACGGTGCTGTATGTTAACTGTCAGAAATGTGTAAAACGTTTGCGATGACGGATGCATCAAACATGGTTCAGGTTTTAGTTGTGTGTGCTATGAAGGGCATACGGTTCAATTCAATGAACTGTTTGTGATGAGGCAACACAAAATAAACGGGCAGTCACATGGAGGCGTGTGTGATACACAACATATGGTTCACTCGGATGAACTGTTTGTGATTAGGCAACACAAAAGAAACGGACAGCCCGATCAAGGTGTGTGCGATGTACATCATACGGTTCACTCGGATGAATTGTTTGTGATTAGGCAAGAGAACAGAAACGGTTCAATATAACAAGATGTGTGTCATATGCGGCAAACATGTCTGTAATTAGAAATGTGTGCGAAGACTGATAATAACACAGACAATTGCTTCTAATAAGACATATGTGATATGCTCTATCTACACAACATCTATTGGCCATTGTGGGACGCACAGTCATCCGGATACGCCATAAGGATGCGGAGAGGCATTCCTATCAGCAAGGACTAGTTGTTCCACTAGTTGCTCATGTAATAAAACTATCACGTTAAGTGTGCTCAGGCTGGAGCAGCCATCGGATGGGTGTATGAATGGGAAGTTGTGTCGATGTTAAATTAGGTTAACCTCGAGGTCCTTGTTTTTAACACATGTTAAAGCAGGTCTACCGCATTACTTTTTGACTTTGTGATGGAATAGGCCGTGTGTGTTGTGGGCAAACGCTTGCTAGTATTCAACCGTTTGGGATTGATGAATTCATCACCGACGGGATCCCTAGTGTGGTCCGTGTTCATCTAATCATCATCTACTTCTTGTGCTAGCTCGATGCTAAGTTTCCATTAATTGATGGTGTTTTATGAACACACCACCGTTTCCCGCCATTTCCACACCTTTTTCGTGCCACCCTGCTATATTGCGCATAGTGGTGCGTGACGCACGGAGGCGACAAGCGCAGCCTGTAGCACATCCATCTTTTCCAAGCATGCCAGCCCACCAAAGCGCCGCCTCTGCCATCAACCTCATTGATGAGGAAAACGAGCAGGCGCCACGGCCCGTGTAGGCCGAGGCGCTCCCCGGCAACGTGATGGACGACGCTGTGATGCACGTCATCACCAGGGTTGAGCAGACCTTTGGCGCATGGCGCTTGAGCGCCATGGATCAAGATAGGCATGTCAGCGCCAACAGGCTGCAGCTTGACGCACAACATGAGCGATGGTGCGCCGCAGAGCAAGCTAGGCGCGTCTACGCTGATAGGCTGCAGCTCGCCGCACGGCGAGACCGTTGGAGCGCTGTAGAGCAAGAGGCGCGGCACGCCGCACAGCAATATTGGATCCAATGGCGCTTGCCTGCTATCGACACGTCATCGCAGCTGGGTACACGTCCTCTCAGTACCCCCATTCCAAGCCGGGAGTGAGCAGAGGCCCTCAGCACCGTACTTGCACCAGATGCCGGCCACGCCATACTAGCACCAGATGCCGGCCATGCCATACTTGCACCGGACGCCCACCGCGCTGTCCGCATGGGTGCCACCGTTCGCCTTGTCCGAGGCCCGCTGGATGCCAACGCGCTGGTTCGTAGGCTCGACCGCCTCCTTGGCCCATATGTCCACCTGGGCGCAGTAGAGGAACATGGCCGTCGCATCATCGAGATGGTGATCTCCGATGAAATAGCCAACTTGGAGCTCGAAATCGCGCTCCAGATGTACCGCGAGCGTGTCGACCGCTTGGACGAACGCCTACACGAGTTTAGGCAGAGCCAAGAGCTACCCTAGGCAAGGGTTGCTCTTCATGGTCTCATGGACGCGTTTTATTTTGAAAAGTTGTTTCGACGTGGATAGCTTTGTATTCACAGCAATCATAGTATTGCTCTATTTCAATGTGTGTACGCTTTCTATCCTGTATATGTGGATGATAACAGCTAGATTCAAATTAGTATACAAAAATAGATAGAAAATGGAATTCATAATATATATATATATATATATATATATAAATATATTAATTGTTCATTAGTTCATCACATAATATATATAATATCATCACATATAGATGATGATACTTTACTACTAGGTACAATGCATAAAACTGAAAATGAACAATACTAAAACTAATAATCCCTCCAGGGGCCAGTATTCCGACAGCCCCTCGCTAGCAGCTCCCTGGTGCGCGACGTCTTCCCAGTGCGGAGGCAGTACTCCGACTCCTCCGCCTCACAGCGCTTGACGTACCTATCTGCCTCTTGCTGGCAGACGCGCGTGGCCGATCTTGCCATTTCATTGGGCGCCCACGGAGCTCCTCGTCGGTGGCACGCTGGAGCTTATCGGCCCACCTCCACGTAGTGACGAGGCGCCCAGCACCTATGACCTTCCTCGCGAAGTACCCGTCTTCATACACCTCCTCGGCACGACGACGCGCCCGCCCCCAAAGCTCCGCCGCCTCCTTTTTCCAGTGTTATCACGGGCTTCACAGGACACCTGGTACCTAGCTTCCTCCTCCGCCATCTCCTTCTTGAACACCACTTGCCTGGCTTTCTCAGCCGGCAGCAACGACTTCCACAGACAAAGATTGTACTGGCCCCAAAACCAATCCAAAGTTGGGGGTCTGGCGCAACCTCGTCAGGCGGCGCATTGGGGACCTCGTCGCTGCTAATCGAGTGAGCGTCCTAGGGGGGCGGTGACTCCTCGTGGGCACATGGGCAGACCGGCGGCACCACGGCAGAGATTTGAGAGAGTGAGAGAGAGGGCGAGTGAGGGGAGGATGTAGATGAGAATGCAGGCGGGATGACGTGAGCAAGGTAGTATTTATTGGCGGCTGGAATCTAGATCGACGGGGACAGTACACACACCGGTCGCCGGAATTTACGAGTACTATAGTTTGAATTACACACAATTCCCGCAGCAAATCCGTGTGTGACCATAATAGCCAAAATCCGTGTGTGAACATAATACCTGACGGTTTCCAATGCAGAACGATGTCTGATTAATGATCCCCGCCATTCACATACCAAACCTCGAGCCGCGAGATAGACTGCCAATCGTGTGGGGGCCGGTTGTCTTGCCAGATCTTTACATTTTCTTTTTTGAACACCAGATATTTACATCATCTGATGATTTTTTAACTCACACACAAGTACACAAAAAATATGATTTTCAAACCATTTTGGTTAGGCGTTGCATGTAGACGTAGTTCAAATTTGAAGTATGGTCATTAAATGGTTAGAAAATCACTTAAATGTCTTTAGAAGCTCAAATGACCCTTGAAGTTTACCAAATTTTCACATAACAGTTGTATTAGTGCACGTTAAACGTAGGAAAAAATTTTGAAGGCCGTAAGAGGAAGCTATCACCTGTTCGTCATCAAACATGCGTTGTTCCCTCTTGGAACCACGAACCTTCTAGCGAGTTGCTCCGGTTTGTGAGGGGTGTGTGTCCAAACGTTCGTCAAACATGCCAATTTTTTTACCACATCATCTTGGTGGCATGACATTACATCAACCAAGGTTTCATGTGTTTCTGATCATTTTTCTATTTTTTTGAATTAAAATGCCATGTCACTCCATGCATACGTATGCATGTGTCCATGTCGTGAGACCAATATGTTTGAAAATTCCTTTTAATTTACTGCACATGGAATTAACTCGCACATAAGTACACATATATGATTTTTCAAACCGTTTTGGTTAGGCGTTGCATGTAGATGTAGTTCAAATTTGAATTACGGACATTAAATGGTTAGAAAATCACTTAAATGTCTTTGAAAGGTCAAATGAACCCTAGAATTTTCCAAATTTTCACGTTACAGTTGTAGTAGTGCATGTTAGACGTTAAAAAAATTTCAAGGCCGTAAGAGGAAGCTATCTCCCGTTCGTCATCAAACATGCATTGTTCCCTCTCGGAACCACGAAACTTCTAGCGAGTTTCTTGGGTTTGTGAGGGGTGCGTGTCCAAACTTTCGTCAAACATGCCAATTTCTTTACCACATCATCTTGGTGGCATCACATTAAATCAAGAAAGGTTTCATGTTTTGCTGATCATTTTTAAATTTTATGGAATTAAAATGCCATGGCATGTACTCCATGCATGTGCCCATGCCTTGACACCAATATGTTTGATATTTCCTTCGAATTTACTGCACATGGAATTAACTCGCACACAAGTACACAAAAATATGATTTTTCAAACTGTTATGGTTCGGCATTGCATGTTGATGTAGTTCAAATTTGAATTATGGTCATCAAATGGTTAGAAAATCATTTAAATGTCTTTAAAAGGTCAAATGACCCCTAAAATTTACCAAATTTTTACATGAAAGTTGTATTAGTGCACGTTAAACATAGGAAAAAAATTTGAAGGCCGTAAGAGGAAGCTATCTCCCGTTCGTCATAAAACATGCATTGTTCCCTCTCGGAACCATGAACCTTCTAGCGAGTTGCTCCGGTTTGTGAGGGGTGCGTGTCCAAAGGTTCGTCAAACATGCCAATTTCTTTATCACATCATCTTGGTGGCATGACATTACATCAACCAAGGTTTCATGTGTTTCTCATCATTTTTCTATTTTTTGCATTAAAATGCCATGTCACTCCATGCATACGTACGCATGTGTCCGTGTCATGAGACCAATATGTTTGAAAATTCCTTCTAATTTACTGCACATGGAATTAACTCGCACATAAGTACACATATATGATTTTTCAAAACGTTTTGGTTAGGTGTTGCATTTAGATGTAGTTCAAATTTGAATTACGGTCATTAAATGGTTAAAATCATTTAAATGTCTTTAAAAGGTCAAATGACCCCTATAATTTTCCAAAATTTCACATTACAGTTGTAGTAGTGCACATTAGATGTTGAAAAAATTTCAAGGCCGTAAGAGGAAGCTATATCCCGTTCGTCATCAAACATGCATCGTTCCCTCTTGGAACCATGAACTTTCTAGAAAGTTGCTCCAATTTGTGATGGGTGTGTGTGCAAACTTTTTTCACACATGCCAATTTATTTACCACATCATCTTGGTGGCATGACATTAAATCAAGCAAGGTTTCATGTTTGTCTGATCATTTTTTTATTTTTTGGAATTAAAATGCCATGGCATGTACTCCATGCATGTGCCCATGCCTTGACACCAATATGTTTGAAAATTCCTTTGAATTTACTGCACATGGAATTAACTCGCACAAAAGTACACAAAAATATGATTTTTCAAACCGTTATGGTTAGGCATTGCATGTAGATGTAGTTCAAATTTGAATTACGGTCATTAAATGGTTAGAAAATCAGTTAGTTGTCTTTAAAATGTCAAATGACCCCTGAAATTTACCGAATTTTCACATGACAGTTGTATTAGTGCATGTTAAACATAGGAAAAAATTTGAAGGCCGTAAGAGGAAGCTATCTCCCGTTCATCGTCAAACATGCATTGTCCCCTCTCGGAACCACGAACCTTCTAGCGAGTTGCTCCGATTTGTGAGGGTGGGTGTCCAAACGTTTGTCAAACATGCTAATTTCTTTACCACATCATCTTGGTGGCAGGACATTACATCTATCAAGGTTTCATGTGTTTCTCATCATTTTTCTATTTTTTGAATTAAAATGCCATGTCATTCCATGCATACGTATGCATGTGTCCGTATCGTGAGACCCATATGTTTTAAAATTTCTTCTAATTTACTGCACATGGAATTAACATGCACAAAAGTACACATATATGATTTTTCAAAATGTTTGGGTTAGGCGTTGCATGTAGATGTAGTTCAAATTTGAATTCCAGTCATTAAATGGTTAGAAAATCACTTAAATGTCTTTAAATGGTCAAATGACCCCTAGAATTTTCTAAAATTTCAAATTACAGGTGTGGTAGTGCACGTTAGAAGTAGAAACAATTTGAAGGCCGTAAGAGGAAGCTATCTCCCGTTCGTCATCAAACATGCATTGTTCCTCTCGGAACCACGAACCTTCTAGCGAGTTGCTCCGATTTGTGAGGGGTGTGTGTCCAAACTTTCGTCAAACGTGCCAATTTCTTTACCACATCATCTTGGTGGCATGACATTACATCAACCAAGGTTTCATGTGTTTCTAAATTTTTTTTGGAATTAAAATGCCATGCCACTCGATGCATATGTATTCATGCATATGGGTCCATGTCGTGATACAAACATGTTTGAAAATTCCTTCTAGTTTACTGCACATGGAATTAGCTCGCACACAAGTACACAAATATGATTTTTCAAACCATTTCGGTTACGCGTTGCATGTAGATGTAGTTCAAATTTGAATTGCGGTTATTAAATGGCTAGAAAATCACTTAAATTTCTTTAAAAGGTCAAATGACCCCTAGAATTTTCAAAAATTTCACTATACAGTTGTAGTAGTGCAGGTTAGACGTAGAAAAAAATTTGAAGGCCATAAGAGGAAGATATCTCCGGTTCGTCATCAAACATGCATTGTTCCCTCTCGGAACCACGAGCCTTCTAGTGAGTTGCTCCTGTTTGTGAGGGGTGTGTGTCCAAACTTTGGTCAAACATACCAATTTTTTACCACATCATCTTGGTGGCATGATATTACATCCACCAAGGTTTCATGTGTTTCTGATTTTTTTTAATTTTTTGGAATTAAAATGCCATGTCACTCCATGCTTAATTGTGTCATAGGCGTTAGACCAATATGTTTTAAAATTCCTTTGAATTTACTGCACATGGAATTAAATCGCACACAAGTACATGAAATATGAGTTTTCAAACCGTTATGGTTAGCTGTTGCATGTACATGTAGTTCAAATTTCAATTACGGTCATTAAATGGCTAGAAAATCACTTAAATGTCTTAGAAGGTCAAATGACCCCTGAAATTTTCCAAATTTTGACATGATAGTTGTATTAGTACTACAAAATTTCTCGTTCATTTGAAACGCCATCCGTTAGCACTTTATTCTAAATTTGTCTTTCACATCTAATAAAAAATATCTACAACATCACACATAATTGTTTTCTAGGAACCGTTTGTGATGAAAATATCTGGGTCTATTTAAGTCTTCCTCCTTAAGCTTCGTCGGCTCATCTGCTCTAGTGCCGGCAATCCCCGAATCCACAAATCCTGATCCCCATTCTCGCACCCCCTTCTTGAAAAGATGACGCCGTGGAAACGCTTCATGAAGGACCATACGATGGCTACATCCTCCCGAGCGCTGCCACCTGCGCCGAGAGCGCCGCCCCATCCGGATTGAGCGCGTCCCCTTCCGACGAGAGGGCGTCTGTGGTAGCCGACAGGGTAGCTGCAGCAGCCGAGACGGCTGCAGCTGCTGCTGCGACCGCGGCTGCAAACGCCAAGAGTGCTTGAGCTGCCGTCCGTGCTGCTGATGTCACCCTGGCCCGGGTCGAGGCCATCCACGCCAAGATCGAGGATGCACATGCCAAGATATTCCAGGCCACCTCGGACTCCAGCATACAACCCACGTCTGAAAAGGTGGCGGTGGCCATGGAGCACCTTCTTCCTCATGATGTCGCCGAGCGAGAGCTGGAGATGCAGGAGGCGGCGGAGATCGAGGAGCGCCGGGAGGAGGAGTTGCGCATGGCCGAGGTCGAGGTAGAGAAGAGTCTGTCCGTCGAGGAATTGGCGGTGGAGTGCCAACGCAAGCTCTAGCGCAGCCACTACTACGAGTACTACAACCTTGAGGGTGGCGCCGAGGACGAGGACAAGTACGAGGATGCGGTCGACTTCAGCAGGGAGACGCGGAGTCCACCAATGGCGGCATGCCGCCAGGACAAGTCATCGACATCTCATCTCACACCGGCGATGCATAGGCCGGCACGGCGGGGGATTTTTAATTATGCGTACTTAGGCTTTGTTTTTAATGCTGGTCTTTTGTTAGAGCAATGTTTAGGTCAACTGGCTCTGTGTAATTACTAAAAATTCCTTGATTTAGTAAGTGTGGTCTATCTGCCGTACGCTCTTTTGTGTGCCCAAATTATCAAGCGATGTTAAATTATGCAATGACGTACCCAAGGAAATTTCCACCAAAATTTAAATTGTCAAACTCATCCCATGTGCATAAAGCAGAAGAATCATTCATGATGCACACAATTGTTCAAAGTGAATGGTCCGGCGGCACCGCGCGCAAAGTTTCCCTCCACATTTCCCAAATTTTGTCCTACCGCCAAAATATCTACCCCCACTCCCTGCCCCGCTTCCCCACCCCCTTTTTCTCCCCGACCACAAGTCACATTTCCCCTGTTTCCTCCTTCCTTCCTTGCTAAGCTATAGCCGCTTCCTCGCTCTCGCCGTCTCACATCCTACCACCGGGGTCGCCATGGGCTTCTTCAAAGACATCTCTAGCGGTTTCTCCTCTAGCGACTACTCCTTCAGCACCCGGGTTTGCCTCTCTTCTCTCTCTCAGGCTATGACTTGGAATGAAGGATTTTTACCCGAAGGTCAATTTGAGTCGTTTCTTCCTCTTGTATCTCCCTAAGACCATGAGTGGCAACGAATGGAGCAGGGTGGCTAAAGATCTATCTGCTTGTTGTCACCATCAATCTCCATGCGTAAGCTACTTGCGTTTGATTCTGTGGACACTGGGAGGAAGTTTCTGGCATGTGCAGAGAAGGTTAGGCCCTCTTCCATTGTTACAAATCATTTGTTAGGTGTGATTCAGAAACTGTCACGGTCCCAACCCATTCATACCACACCTTCAACCAAACGCATCCTAAGACAGTGTCACCATTTGTACCTAGTATCTTAAATTGTTGCCATCTCATCAGCGATGCCATTAGGAAATTATTTGGCACCGCTTCAGCAGTTTGTGCAGCCAACTTTGGTCCACACATCCGAGAAGCCAAGAAGTAAAATACTAAATCTTTATGGCACAAAGGAACTGGGCATCGGAGCAACTATGTGCTCCGGAGTCCGGGTCCCTTATTTTTTTCCGCTGCATCGGCTCGCCAGTTCAGGGCACCGGCGCGAGATGTAGCAACAGTTGTCTTTACACCAGTTTTGACATACATAGTGGACGACCTTAGTGCTATTACTTCTATGTTACTAAATTTGTGCATGTACACACATGTTAGTATGAATTTGCCGTCATCCAAACACTATCGCTATGCTGTTGCAGTTATATTTACCTTCCTCATAAAATGTTCAATTTGTTATTTATTGTACATGAGTAAGAACTCGTAGTGTCGTTGTAGTTAATTATAGCTTCTGATGTTCCAGAATTTGGTTGTTGTCTCAGTACCAATTATTTCATTTGCACATTGATCATTTTGAGAAGATATGTCATAATTAACATGTTTCTTCAGTTTTTCAAAATAAGCATTGGTGATTTTCTATGTCAGGACCCCGACTCAATGCCACATAGATCTAGCATGTAACACTTCATATCACTTTGCGGCCTCACGCACGGTATTCCCACGGGTGTCGCCTTACCTTTACCCGGGACCGTTTGCGCCTTTTGGCACACGTATATGACAGTGTTGCTAGCATCCATATGATAAGGAGCCCGGGCTGACATGGCTAGTCGTAAACCCAAAGTGGCACAAACTTACAGGGACAGGCATCCATGACCCAGCATCGAACGTGTCGGTCATCACCGAGTGAATCCAGGCTGTAGCACTGGGCTAGCAGGACTCCGGTGAACCGGGCTGTAGCGGGCTAACAAGACTCCGGTATTCATCGCGTGACATTGAACGAAGAAGGACACATGCCAGCCAGCCTAAGTGTCCCGGAGCAGTAGCAAGCTACCATGGCTCGGTGGAAGCACTAGGAGACATTTCCCGGTAAGAGAGGCTACCAAGGATAAACAACTAGGTTGTCAGATCCCACACATACCAAGCATTTCAATAGCATACACACAATATGCTCGATATGTGGAAATACAGCATGGCATCACAACATGACTCTACAACTCAAGTATTTATTCAATAGGCTCCGAGGAGCGAGATATTACAAACAGGGGTCTCATGACCCAACAATCAGAGCATACAAGTCAAAGCACAAGCGGAAGCTATCATGTCTGAGTACAGACATCTATAAATGAAAAGGCTGAGAAGCCTGACTATCTATCAGATCCTGCCGAGGCACAAGATCGTAGCTGAGGTAACAAGCTAAACATCGAAGTCCACGCGAAACTACTAGTGAGACTGAAGTCTCTCTGCAAAAACATAAAATAGGCAAACGTGAGTACAAATGTACCCAGCAAGACTTACATCAGAACTATCTACATATGCATCATTATCAACAAAGGGATGGTGGGGTTTAACTGCAGCAAGCCAGCTTTGACTCGGTGGCTATCCTGAACTACGACAGCAATGTAACTCTTTTGAGGTGGCGCACACGAATCCACATATTCACCATATCAATACACCACTATGGATCCGCTCCCGTCTCCCTACGAGAACGCCATCCATAGCACTCACGCTTATCTTGCGTATTTTAGAGTATCCACTTTCACTTGTCTATGAACTGATATAAGCAATCCAGAAGTCCTTTTCCGCGGACACGGCTATTCGAATAGATTAGGTTAACCCTGCAGGGGTGTACTTCTTCATACACGCTCTCACCACTTACCATCGTTTACACGACATGTACTCGGCAACCTTCAAGCGGAAGCCCAACTTGGGTGTCGGCCACGGCCTACCTAAACACTCAAGTCTCTAGTCCAGGTTTATCGCCTATTCGTGTTCCATCCATGAGGAGATCCGGCCGGAGTTTCGCTCACAGCCCCAAACGATGTGTACAGGGTTCCGTGACACCAAACGGGCGCCCGGTTTACCCGGCCACGTGCCTACCGCATCACAGCCCACCCCTACGGTCAGCGCTGCGCACGGCCTCCAGCATACTACAAACACCAGAAACTACTTGCAACTCCTGGACAGAGGACAAGGGTGATCAAGAAGCCGAGAGGGTCCATTGGTTTCGGGCCCAATGCGTGGTAGTAGCTGAATCATGGATCACAAACACAGAACTCAGTTCCTGAGGACGGCTTCAATGAGACAACCCACCATGTACTCCTACATGGCCTCTCACCGACACCTTTTACCAAATCGTGTTCACAAACTTAGCTCACACACAGTAGGACATGTTCACACGCCTCTGATTCATCCCGGATGAATCAGACCTGACACAACTCTAAGCAGTAGCAGGCATGATAAACAAACATAAATGAGTAGGCACGTCAGGGCTCAAACAACTCCTACTCATGCTAGTGGGTTTCATCTATTTACTGTGGAATGACAGGTTATGCAGAGGATAAAGGGGTTCAGCTACCGCAGCAAGTAACAGTTGAATCGTTGTTGTCCTAATGCAGTAAAAGAGAGCAGGAGCGAGAGAGTGGGATTTTATCGGAATGAACAAGGGGGTTTTGCTTGCCTGGCACTTCTGAAGATAACATTGAGTCTTCATCAGTGTCAACGATCACGTCATCGGTATCACGTCTATCGAGAGGGGACAAATACCGGCAAATACAGAAAAACACGATCAATGCAATGCACAATATGATGCATGCTATGACATGGCAATATGAATGTGTTTTGGGCTAATGCACCTAAAACCAGATTAAATGAAGTTGGTTTGAATCCAAGATTCAAATTCAAACTCCATATGTGATTAATTAAATGCCCTTTATATGATTTGTGCTAAACAGTAGTGATAAGTTGTTCTAACATGAATGAAAATGGTACAGATGGATTCCTTGAATTTTTCTGATAATTTTTCATATATAAATTATTTAATTTGGAGTTACGGTTAATTTTCTATGATTTATTGAAGTTTTAGGCATTTTCTGAAATTTCCTGAATATTTAGAATTAAAATAATTCCAGAAAATGAATTATGGCGTCAGCATTGCGTCACTATGACGTCAGCAGGTCAACAGACGCTGCTGGTGGTCAAACCTGACCAGTGGGGTCCACTGGTCAGTGACTGAGGCTGGTTAGTGTCAATGGCAGGTGGGGCCGGGTCAACAGACACGTCAGCAGGTCAATACTGACGTGTGGGGTCGGTCAACGTCCATGTCAGCGTGGTCAAAGCTGACGGGTGGGGCCCATGTGGTTAGTTAAACTAAACATAAAAAATACTAATCCTAATTAGGCGCAGGGGCCCACATGGCAGTGGCTCATAGGGTGATTAGCCCCTAATTAAGTGGCCACATCGGCCCGCCGGAGTTTGGCCGGCGGTGACCACAGAGCACGGCGGAGCACGCCGGACTTGCGCTAGGGGCATCGGATTCGCGCGCTGAGGGCACCGGGGCGTAGCCCGGGCTCTCCCACATCTGATGGGGTAGGTGGGAGGCTGCGGGGACGCCGGGGCTCGCCGGAGTGGAGGCCGCGGCGGCTGCCGGAGCTCGGGTTTGGGTGGAGCGAGGTTACGGAGCGCTAGGGGCTGGCTGAGGGGGCTATGCGGACTCCTGGGGCAGCTAGGAGCATGCTAGGCTCGTCGGACTGGCCGCAACAGCACGTCAGTGCCATGCCCGGCGTCCATGGCGGACGGCGGCGCTCGGTACGGTGGCTAGCATGGCTACTGCACGGGAAACCAACGGGGAGAGAGGGGAAACGTAGGAGAGCTCACGGAGGGGCTAGCGGAGGAGACGACGAAGTCGGGGAAGCTCTGGACGCGCCGAATCGGTGGAGTCGATCTCCGGGCACCGGAGGTGAAGACGACGATGCTCCGGTCGGCTGGGGCCTCTTCTGGTCGCGTGCATCGAGTGTGTTGCTCCACGGGGTCGTGGCAGAGCTCGGGTACGCAGAGAGGGAGCGAGGGAGTGGCTGTGGTTGCGGTGGTTGCGAGCGGTGGCGGCGGCGGCTCTCGGTGGGGAGAACAGAGGACGGGGGAGGAGCGAAGAAGAGTGAGGGAGAGAGACAGGGAGATGCGTGGCACCACCAGAGAAGGCCAGGGCGTCGAGGGGGAGCGGCAAGCAGGAGGTGGCCGAGGCGCGTGTGCGCGCACGGCGGCCACACGCCCTCCTGCCCACTGGCAGGAGGTTGAAGACAGTAGGAGAGAGGAAGAGGTGGGCTGGGCTGAGCTGGGCCGGTCCTGTTGGGCCACCAGGTAAGTGGACCAGGTGAGTACTGTTCCTTCTAATTTTTCTGTTCTGTTTCCCTTTTTATTTTATTTTGCCACTGTTTTCAAATTCAAAATAATTTCATACAGTGCCAAAACATTCTGAAATATTTTATGTTACCTCTCTGGACTATTCCAAAAGTACATAAAACATTTCAAAGCATTTGAAAATATATTCATTATATATTATGAATATATCCCCAAATTCAAATAGATTATTGATTTAAATTCAGAGACCAAATAATTCCTTAAAAATATTCCAGAATTTTGGTTTGATATATAACTCTTGCCAAAATTCACAAAACTATTTTTAGGGCATTTTGGATTCACAGAATGCAATTTAAAGGGTGCTTGCCCTTCTTAAAATTAGATTTTGAGGTTTCAACAATCCTCAATTCAAGTTTCAGAAATTTAGACATGATGCACACATGAAGCTAGCCTAGAGCACTACCAGCAGCTGGGGATGTGACAACTCACCCCCACTAAACAAAAATCTCGTCCCGAGATTCAAGTGTAGGGTAAGACGATGGGGAACGCAAACTAGCACAATCTTCACGATCCAGGTTGCACTTCATAGGAACGTTGATTCGATCACCATCTTTGTCCCGTCGTCTTGCTCTGAGAACTCCAGCTAGCATGACAGCAAGAGGAAAAGGACAACTCCGGAAGAATCGATCTTCTCGAAGGTCGAACAACTCAGGATTAACTCTCGGAATGAGGCATAGCAACATCTCTTGAGCTGAGAGACGAAGCACGCCTCTAGAGGGATGGAGTGGAGCAGATGACGAGGTTCACTAGGTAGACAACAATTCCAGACTTAAGAATGTGGTGATCGGTTGTCAAGGTAGCGAGGAGTTGGATTGCCATGATACCACAACGAGGCATCTTAGGGATGGTGACTCGTAGATATATCCCCTTAAGTGGCAAAAAGAATTACCTTTGATTCAAAGATCATTGAAACTCTTTATACTAGCCTAAGGCAATCACAAGCAATCGATTGGCGGGGTCGGTAGAATGGCATACTCGGACTTGGATGATGTGGATTACCTTGTTGAAGACAACGTAATGGATGAATTTCCTTATCACCGGAGATGGAAGAGACCCGTGGTAGAATGGCACATTGATGGTGCAAGCTAGGAACAACATGCAAATGCTGGGAATGATTCTGGTAACTAGGAAGGAACCCAACAATAGAGAGTGAATTCACTGTTTGAAAAGGTCATAGCATTACCGAGGAAACTGAGAGCATCCCAATTAGTGTCGATGATAACACCTAGCGCTTGTGCGTGCTCTCAAGAACTTGAGCATTTCCACAATCATCAAGGTTTTATCAACATCCGTGTCAAGGGTGCTGACAACACAACATACTACCATGATGGCTAATGATGGATGATGCAGATGCAAAGGAAGATAACACCTTCTCAGATTTCACCTTAGCGAGGCCAAGGAAACAAAATCTGGATGATCGACCGAGAGACATTTAGCACTCCGCTTCTAATGTTCTCCTTGACGTGCTAGTGTAACCCATTATTAGATATGGTTTGCTAACTAGAACATCAAGTAAAGGTCGGACTTCAGGAACACAAAAATCCATAAGGAACAACTAGGGAGTAAACCCTACGAAATCCTTATGGGGAGGTGGCCAACTTCATCAATCAAGATATTATAATAACAGGTCTTCCGGCTGGGTGTGTTGGCCACGACATCCACTTTACCGGTTATCGCGCGACCAATATTATAATTCTTGGGAAATATTCCAACCATCATATCTGCCTGAGATTCAGATCTGGTTGGTGTCAGGATATTCCAGACTCATCGAGTTTAGGAAGAAAAACGGAAGTTTGCAACACAAATCGACGAGATGACGTTGCGGGATTCTCGGGAGATGAACTACGATAGCAAGCTCCAAAACATGAGCTGGTTCTGCTACAAACATGTGAACACGTTGTCCAAGACAAGCATGACCACAAAGTAGTCTTATAATAAAACACTACCGAGTTCAGGAGGGGGAACCATCAACGAGGGTATCGAAGTCTTGTGCATTACCATGGATTAACACTAAACTCCTGTTCTCGAACAAATCAGTCAGTGGCTTGGGGTGCTACGGAGCACATATAGAATGGAGGTTGCAAGTCTCCAAACCACAGAATACTTTCGCACGTATGCATGACTGATTTGGGATGATTCCAAAGGAAACAACATTGACTTTCTCGAATCCACGGCGGCAACTTGCACCAGATGCACATGAATTAAAGGAAGTCACTACCTTCATCCAAACATATGCTTCATGAGCTAGCATGAACAAATGCCTTCAAAAGTTTCCAACACTATCTTAATGTTCAACAACATCATGGAGGAGATAAGGATGTTGTCAATGGGCTCAACAACAACTCATCGGAATTTCCATATCACTGAACTTCCACCATCATGTGAACACGGTGATAGCATTGGTCAGACCCAAAAGATATAATGGTGTATGCTCGAGGAATCAACCACGAGTAAGACAACATTACGAACATCGTTGGTTCTGACTTGATTTGACGATAGCCCACACTCAAATCAAAGGATTGATAAGACAATAGGTCCAGCAACTGATCACAGGGACCAATCGATGAAGATATCATCTTTCTTCAACACACACTACACAAGAATATCCCTTTGGAATGAACTAGGTCAGGCAAGCTTTTATCTTCCAACCCTCCAAGTTGTCATTTAGCTTAACCAACTAGCTCAGGGATATCTAACACCGATTCTTGGAGAGAAGGTGGTTCACAAGAAACCAACTTGATCACGAGCTCAACATAGCGGTCAGGTGACAACCTGGTAATACTTCCGAGAAGATCTTCGGAAATCACGAACCACCGATATGTTACTAAGCTCGAGAACAATCTTGCTTTTCAGGGCAAGATGATATGATCAAATGAGCGAGGACTTGACAAAATCCTACTCATCAATCAAAGAGTGCACCAGGAAATAAGGACTAGGTAGCACGATCAATCTTAGAATGGTGATTCAATAACCAACATACTAGGAATAAGATTATTGTCCATTAACTACCAAGCAATGGGGTTGCTAGGAGTATTGAGTTCACACATCATGATTCACTTGTCGTCACTCCGGCTGCAACAACACGGAACCGAGGAATGAAAAAGGATGGCGAGAAGTATCACTATGTCAAGAATTCACAAAAGGTGGTGCAATTCTCATGAAATTCCTGTCATAAAGAAGGTAATACTTCAGGGTAGAGCAGACCAGAAGCTGGATTGTAACTTGATCTGCGGAACACAACTACTTTAACCCAATCCTAAATATGGATGAGGTACTGGAGTTTGTTTCTCCAAGTCATTCAGGACAGAATGGCTTGACGGACCACAAGAGTAATAAGCATTGATAACACGAATGCACAATTACTCCTGACTATCAATTGGTAGACGAGGGCCAGAAAACAACTAAAGAGGGACAACTCAAAGGAACATATGATTTTCTGAGTTGTGAATGCATAGATTAGCATGTCGAACGAGTTCAACATATTTCTTCCAGACAATCCATGCGGAAAGGTAGAACTGGCAGAGTCACAATTATGAATGGAGAACCCATCGAGAGCACCCCTGTTGTGATCTTTTGATCCAACAAACTTTTGCCGTAAGCGGTTCATAGTATTTGGAAGAAGGAAATACCACGGACCTCAAGGACTATCGCAAAGTTACTAATATCCTAAAGGAACTAGCAAACACTATCAACATGAGGTAAGTAGAGTGAATCTCGGGTTCAAAGCCCAAGGAGTAGAATACCTACTACTAAGTGGCATCACGGGATGCTTTCGAGAATAAAAGCCGGAATCATCACACTGGGATCACAAAACATTGCTAGATTACTAGGTGACTCCCTAAACACCTAGGACCATAATAGTAACTCCAACATAATGTCAAGGTAACGGAGTACCTCAACTCACTGATTAGTGTGGTTAATCTGGCCCATGGGAACATTGAAACGGGAAGAAAGGATTTGCAAATGCATCAGACTACTTAGAAACCTGGGATGACTCGGACAGCATAACGGCTGTAAATGCTCAGAAAAGATTTGAGACATTCACAAAAATGGTGGCATAACCACTCAGAAGCACAATATCACGGTTTCGAGATCAACAATTAACATACAGAAGATAGTAGGAACTGAACTGAGGCTTGAATCAACAATCTTATAAGCCTACGGATTAGTAAGACGTGATCCTGATAGAAAGAAGAGATAGCCTAGTTCTTAATCCCCGTGGAAGAGAAGATGATGACTCAGATCAGAAGCCCATGAGGTATAAGGAGTAAAAAGAGCCTTACGTTCCATCCCACAATCAATTCCCTTATATAACTAAAGAATTTCTAGACTCAACTTCGACCAGTTTGGCTTGGTAATCCTACAGGCAGTCAAGCTCTGATACCAACGCTGTCAGGACCCTGACTCAATGCCACATAGATCTAGCATGTAACACTTCATATCACTTTGCGGCCTCACGCACGGTATTCCCACGGGTGTCGCCTTACCTTTACCCGGGACCGTTTGCACCTTTTGGCACACGTATATGACAGTGTCGCTAGCATCCATATGATAAGGAGCCCGGGCTGACATGGCTAGTCGTAAACCCAAAGTGGCACAAACTTACAGGGACAGGCATCCATGACCCAGCATCGAACGTGTCGGTCATCAGCGAGTGAATCCAGGCTGTAGCACTGGGCTAGCAGGACTCCGGTGAACCGGGCTGTAGCGGGCTAACAGGACTCCGATATTCATCGCGTGACATTTCCCCGAAGGGACAGACACAGGAACGAAGAAGGACACATGCCGGCCAGCCTAAGTGTCCCGGAGCAGTAGCAAGCTACCATGGCTCGGTGGAAGCACTAGGAGACATTTCCCGGTAAGAGAGGCTACCAAGGATAAACAACTAGGTTGTCAGATCCCACACATACCAAGCATTTCAATAGCATACACACAATATGCTCGATATGTGCAAATACAACATGGCATCACAACATGACTCTACAACTCAAGTATTTATTCAATAGGCTCCGAGGAGCGAGATATTACAAATAGGGGTCTCATGACCCAACAATAAGAGCATACAAGTCAAAGCACAAGCGGAAGCTATCATGTCTGAGTACAGACATCTATAAATGAAAAGGCTGAGAAGCCTGACTATCTATCAGATCCTGCCGAGGCACAAGATCGTAGCTGAGGTAACAAGCTAAACGTCGAAGTCCACGCGAAACTACTAGTGAGACTGAAGTCTCTCTGCAAAAACATAAAATAGGCAAACGTGAGTACAAATGTACCCAGCAAGACTTACATCAGAACTATCTACATATGCATCATTATCAACAAAGGGATGGTGGGGTTTAACTGCAGCAAGCCAGCTTTGACTCGGTGGCTATCCTGAACTACGACTGCAATGTAACTCTTTTGAGGTGGCGCACACGAGTCCACATATTCACCATATCAGTACACCACTATGGATCCGCTCCCGTCTCCCTACGAGAACGCCATCCATAGCACTCACGCTTATCTTGCGTATTTTAGAGTATCCACTTTCACTTGTCTATGAACTGATATAAGCAATCCAGAAGTCCTTTTCCGCGGACACGGCTATTCGAATAGATTAGGTTAACCCTGCAGGGGTGTACTTCTTCATACACGCTCTCACCACTTACCATCGTTTACACGACATGTACTCGGCAACCTTCAAGCGGAAGCCCAACGTGGGTGTCGGCCACGGCCTACCTAAACACTCAAGTCTCTAGTCCAGGTTTATCGCCTATTCGGGTTCCATCCATGAGGAGATCCGGCCGGAGTTTCGCTCACAGCCCCAAACGATGTGTACAGGGTTCCGTGACACCAAACGGGCGCCCGGTTTACCCGGCCACGTGCCTACCGCATCACAGCCCACCCCTACGGTCAGCGCTGTGCACGGCCTCCAGCATACTACAAACACCAGAAACTACTTGCAACTCCTGGACAGAGGACAAGGGTGATCAAGAAGCCGAGAGGGTCCATTGGTTTCGGGCCCAATGCGTGGTAGTAGCTGAATCATGGATCACAAACACAGAACTCAGTTCCTGAGGACGGCTTCAATGAGACAACCCACCATGTACTCCTACATGGCCTCTCACCGACACCTTTTACCAAATCGTGTTCACACACTTAGCTCACACACAGTAGGACATGTTCACACGCCTCTGATTCATCCCGGATGAATCAGACCTGACACAACTCTAAGCAGTAGCAGGCATGATAAACAAACATAAATGAGTAGGCACATCAGGGCTCAAACAACTCCTACTCATGCTAGTGGGTATCATCTATTTACTGTGGAATGACAGGTTATGCAGAGGATAAAGGGGTTCAGCTACCGCAGCAAGTAACAGTTGAATCGTTGTTGTCCTAATGCAGTAAAAGAGAGCAGGAGCGAGAGAGTGGGATTTTATCGGAATGAACAAGGGGGTTTTGCTTGCCTGGCACTTCTGAAGATAACATTGAGTCTTCATCAGTGTCAACGATCACGTCATCGGTATCACGTCTATCGAGAGGGGACAAATACCGGCAAATACAGAAAAACACGATCAATGCAATGCACAATATGATGCATGCTATGACATGGCAATATGAATGTGTTTTGGGCTAATGCACCTAAAACCAGATTAAATGAAGTTGGTTTGAATCCAAGATTCAAATTCAAACTCCATATGTGATTAATTAAATGCCCTTTATATGATTTGTGCTAAACAGTAGTGATAAGTTGTTCTAACATGCATGAAAATGGTACATATGGATTCCTTGAATTTTTCTGATAATTTTTCATATATAAATTATTTAATTTGGAGTTACGGTTAATTTTCTATGATTTATTGAAGTTTTAGGCATTTTCTGAAATTTCCTGAATATTTAGAATTAAAATAATTCCAGAAAATGAATTATGGCATCAGCATTGCGTCACTATGACGTCAGCAGGTCAACAGACGCTGCTGGTGGTCAAACCTGACCAGTGGGGTCCACTGGTCAGTGACTGAGGCTGGTTAGTGTCAATGGCAGGTGGGGCCGGGTCAACAGACACGTCAGCAGGTCAATACTGACGTGTGGGGTCGGTCAACGTCCATGTCAGCGTGGTCAAAGCTGACGGGTGGGGCCCATGTGGTTAGTTAAACTAAACAGAAAAAATACTAATCCTAATTAGGCGCAGGGGCCCACATGGCAGTGGCTCATAGGGTGATTAGCCCCTAATTAAGTGGCCACATCGGCCCGCCGGAGTTTGGCCGGCGGTGACCACAGAGCACGGCGGAGCACGCCGGACTTGCGCTAGGGGCATCGGATTCGCGCGCTGAGGGCACCGGGGCGTAGCCCGGGCTCTCCCGCATCTGATGGGGTAGGTGGGAGGCTGCGGGGACGCCGGGGCTCGCCGGAGTGTAGGCCGCGGCGGCTGCCGGAGCTCGGGTTTGGGCGGAGCGAGGTTACGAAGTGCTAGGGGCTGGCTGAGGGGGCTATGCGGACTCCTGGGGCAGCTAGGAGCACGCTAGGCTCGTCGGACTGGCCGCAACAGCACGTCAGTGCCATGCCCGGCGTCCATGGCGGACGGCGGCGCTCGGTACGGTGGCTAGCATGGCTACTGCACGGGAAACCAACGGGGAGAGAGGGGAAACGTAGGAGAGCTCACGGAGGGGCTAGCGGAGGAGACGACGAAGTCGGGGAAGCTCTGGACGCGCCGAATCGGTGGAGTCGATCTCCGGGCACCGGAGGTGAAGACGACGATGCTCCGGTCGGCTGGGGCCTCTTCTGGTCGCGTGCATCGAGTGTGTTGCTCCACGGGGTCGTGGCAGAGCTCGGGTACGCAGAGAGGGAGCGAGGGAGTGGCTGTGGTTGCGGTGGTTGCGAGCGGTGGCGGCGGCGGCTCTCGGTGGGGAGAACAGAGGACGGGGGAGGAGCGAAGAAGAGTGAGGGAGAGAGGCAGGGAGATGCGTGGCACCACCAGAGAAGGCCAGGGCGTCGAGGGGGAGCGGCAAGCAGGAGGTGGCCGAGGCGCGTGTGCGCGCACGGCGGCCACACGCCCTCCTGCCCACTGGCAGGAGGTTGAAGACAGTAGGAGAGAGGAAGAGGTGGGCTGGGCTGAGCTGGGCCGGTCCTGTTGGGCCACCAGGTAAGTGGACCAGGTGAGTACTGTTCCTTCTAATTTTTCTGTTCTGTTTCCCTTTTTATTTTATTTTGCCACTGTTTTCAAATTCAAAATAATTTCATACAGTGCCAAAACATTCTGAAATATTTTATGTTACCTCTCTGGACTATTCCAAAAGTACATAAAACATTTCAAAGCATTTGAAAATATATTCATTATATATTATGAATATATCCCCAAATTCAAATAGATTATTGATTTAAATTCAGAGACCAAATAATTCCTTAAAAATATTCCAGAATTTTGGTTTGATATATAACTCTTGCCAAAATTCACAAAACTATTTTTAGGGCATTTTGGATTCACAGAATGCAATTTAAAGGGTGCTTGCCCTTCTTAAAATTAGATTTTGAGGTTTCAACAATCCTCAATTCAAGTTTCAGAAATTTAGACATGATGCACACATGAAGCTAGCCTAGAGCACTACCAGCAGCTGGGGATGTGACATTCTATGTTGCTATAAACCCATTTCCCCTACAATTGTTACTGATCTAGTTTTAAATATTATAGGATGAACGGAAGTGTTCTTACTTGGAGTGGGTTGATCAAGAGTGGCCACAGTCTTTGAAGATGTGCCTAACGAAGCTTTGGAGCATGTATGAGGAAGTGAACACAACTAGGATTAGAGAAAGTCTTCTCAACACTGAAGCATATTTCAAGATGCGGGATAAAAAGTTGAAGGTGGAGAATGAGCTCAGATTAAAAAAAGACTTTGCTAAGATGGTGTTGGTGAAGGAGGAGGCACTTTCCCAGTTAGCCCATGCAAAATGGGTTCTTAGTGAACTGAAAGCAGAGGTGGATAAGACGAGCCTGGATGATATCGATTAGGGAAATGAATATACTGTTCTTATGAAGTTGAACTAGCTATATGTTGTACTGTGATGTTTTCATGTAGCTACCGTACTATGATGCTATAATATATTTATGTGCCTGATATGAAATTGGCAAACAACTATTCGATATGAAATGTGAATTTGCATAATACTAGAATTATTAATTGTAAACTAATAAACCTGCTAAATGTGTCATGGACCTTTGGAAACGGTCCTAGCAGTAAAAGAGGTTGCGATGGATAGCCCAATGCCACATAGTTTTCTTCATCAAATCGTGTGTGATATAGTTGATAAAAGCAAACAATTAACCAAGGAAGACCGTGTGTGATAGTTACAACTTTCACACACGAGCCTACACATAAAACTGTCTGGGATTTACGTCCTAACGGAAACGTTTTCCCTGGATTGACTGTGTGGGATGTACATAAGAATGGAAACATATTAATTGGATTGACTGTGTACGATATACATACGAACGGAAATGTTTTTCTGGGATTCACCGTGTGGGATGTACATACCTACGGAAATGATTTTCTCGGATTACCGTGTGGGATGTACATACGTATGGAAATGATTTCTGGGATTCAACGTGTGGGATGTACATACCTACGCAAATGATTTCTGGGATTCACCATGTGGGATGTCCATACCTACGGAAATGATTTCTGGGATTCACTGTGTGGAATGTACATACCTACGGAAATGATTGGGTTCAGATGCCTCGCCCGATCGCACACGGCCCCAGCCTGGGTCCCAAGAGGGCCTATCCCCGATGATTTCTGGGTCGTGTGGGAAGGGTACCCTCTTGCACACACTCACTTGGCAACAATTCCAAATGCCGTCGCAGAAAGGGGTAAAAAACCATTTGTTTAGGACCGACGCACACCAGTGATAGCCAAACAGTGGTTTGCTAGGATGGGTGAAAAGGTTAGAGGCTATCATGGCAATTTGGGAGGCTTGATAAACAAGTGGTAGGTAGCACGACATAGTGTAGCATCGAGACAAACTAGCATAGCAAAGATAGTAGTAAGATACAAGGTGACAGTCATCTTGCCTGAAATCCTGCTAGGAAGAAGACCGGATCCATGAAGTAGATGAACGAGTGTAGTCGACCGGATCCTCACAATTGCAATGAAACAGGAACTATCGATAAGAAGAACAACTTGAAAGAATCAAACATCATGGTAAATAACCATCACATTAACATGACATGATGCACAATCAAATATGACACATGTCCAGTTTAATGAGGCAATGGGATAGTTGTTGTGCCCAAGATGCGATTCTATCCCAATCACGTGATGAACTCATGATCGGGGCACAATCGCAGTTCGAGCACATAGCAAGGTGGATATCATTACAACATACCATGTACTGAATATATGAGAATACAAGATAAGGAATTACACTCGCCACAAGCTACAACTTGAATATATCAATACATCAATACATAGCAATCATCATACAGAAGAGCAGGATCCGACTACGGATGAAATCAAATGAAAAAGAACAACGGCATCGACCCTGCTAATCCCAGGCTCCCCGACCTGGAGCCTAATCCCTTGATCAAAGAAGAACAGTAGAAGAACTCCAAACAAGGAAGCATCGCACTCGCGTCAAATCATCACATTACCTGTACCTGCAACTATTGTGGTAGTAAACTGTGAGCCACGAGCACTCATCAATACCATTACCATGGGTATCAAGACTAGCAAAGGTTAATGGGTAAGGAAGGGGTAAAGTGGTGAAGTTGCAGCAAGCGACTAAGCATTGTATGGCGGCTAACTTACGGGTACAAGAGTAAGATGAGAAACTACGTAAATAGTCAAACACTAGTAATGATCAATAAGTGATCCTGAACTACTTATGTTCAAACATAACACCAGGCATAAGGCCGAGCCTTCCACCCTTTACCATGTATATATGTGCATTAATTAAATAAGAGATATTGTGATATCCCATGATATCCATGTCCCAACATGGAACAATCTGCAACTGCACCTACAACTAGCAACGCTATACGAGGGGCTGAGCAAAGCGGTAACATAGCCAAACAGTGGTTTGCTAGGATGGGTGAAAATGTTAGAGGCTATCATGGCAATTCTGGAGGCTTGATAAACAAGTGGTAGGTAGCGCGACATAGCGATAGCATCGAGACAAACTAGCATAGCAAATATAGTAGAGAGATCCAAGGTGACGGTCATCTTGCCTGAAATCCCGCTAGGAAGAAGACCGGATCCATGAAGTAGACGAACGGGCGTAGTCGAATGGATCCTCGCAATCGCAATGAAACAGGAACTATCAAGAAGAAGCACAACCTGAAAGAAGCAAACATCATGGTAAACAACCATCACATTAACATGACATGATGCACAATCAAGTATGATGCATGTCCAGTTTAATGAGGCATGGCATGTCAAAGTGCATAAACAATACTACAAGTTAAGTGGAGCTCAATATGCAACGAGGTGCATATTGACGAAACACCACATTCGAATTATTTAGTTCACTCTTGTTTATGTACCCAACAATATTAAATGTTGTTAAACATGGCAAGAGGTGAGGCATAATTAAACTACACATTATAGGCAATTTAAATGAGGTCGGAAAAAACAAACAACAATTCCGGAAAAACCTCACATGTTATTTAGCAGTTTTTGAAGCAAACTACAATTTTAAACATTTTAAATGTTGTTATCATGATGCAGATGACATATACAAGTTTATGCAATTTTATGAAAATGTTGACATAATATTATATGAGGCATTTATCGCCATGGCGGAACGAAAGGGTTCCACGACGGCGAAACATAAATGGTGCCACGGCAACGAATTCGAAAATGGTGTCATGACAGCATTCCGATGATCCGGCAATTCATGGACGGATGCAAAAGAACAAGTGTGCGGAACATGCAAGAGCGATGGGGAGTGATCCTGGTAACCGGGTTCCCACGTGTCGGCGTCAAGAATTACGCGGGTCGTGCATGAAACAAGTCGGGCACAGTGCAAACAAGTGGTGCATCTCATACAACACATGCATTCGTTCACGGGCGTCGTCTCGGGGTTATACCTTCGAAGCGTGCATTCGGGACGGTTCGAGTTGGTGCAAAGTAGAGGAAGTAGACGTTCTCAGGATGGTCGTAGTGGAAGTAGTGGTACACAACGACGGTAGTCGTACTTGACGGTATTGTCGTTCCGTTGCGGTAGTCGTTTGGGTGTCTATGTGGTCTTGCCGGTGGTGTACTTGGCGATATCCGGCGTGGCCTTGACACATCCATGCGTAGAGGTACTTGGCAGTTTCGTGTAGTCGGTCTTGCCGATCTTGGTCTTGGCAACTTAGTTGTACAAGAGCGTCATCGGACATGTCGAATCCGAACTCTACGAGGGCCGTCGTGGTACTTGGTGCTTGCGGTGTGGTGTTTGGCAAAACCAGGGGTACTAGACAAAATCTTGAATCATGGAACTTGGTGCTACTCCTTGTTCGGTAGTCGTCCGACTTGGCGTCAACGGCAACAGCAAGTGGAGGTGCACGGGGACAATAGAGACCATCGGCAAGGGACGACGGCTACTGGGGCTGATGCAGGGGACTCGGGCAGGAGGTGAAGATGCAGCGACACGATATTCGTCGAGAAGGCGAAGTAGAGGAGCAGCAACGCGAGCTCGAATTTGCGGGAGGGCGGAGCGACGGGAACAGCGACAGACGAACTCCTCCTGGTCATGGCGGCGGCGTTGATCCGGCGAGGCGGAGGCCGCACAAGGGACGGGGAGGTCGCGGCTGCTGCACATCAGGCCATCAGGAGGAGGCACTCGGGAGCCCTATGGTGACGGGGATGGCCGGTGAGGTCCAGGCGGCTTGACTACGGAGGGAGGAGCGACGCGGCTCCGGCTGGCGCGGAGGTGGAGAGACGTGGTGTGAGCTTGCTGACAAGGCGGCCTTGGTCACGGGCGCGCGAGGAAGAGAAGGAGGCAAGCGTGAGGTGGCTGGTGATGGAGAGAACCTCAGGCTCGGGGGAGGAGGATGGCGGGTCGCGGGCGAAGATGGCTGGGAGCAGGGGATCGGGTGAGGCGCGACACTACTCTCTCTCTCTCTCTCTCTGACGGCGCATCGAGGGAGGAGAGGATCGACCAGGGCTCTCCCTGGCTCGATGTGTGCATGTGTGAGAGTGGCGGCGGTGTGGAGGACGAGAGGGAGAGGTCGAGAGGAGGGGTCGGTCCTAGGGTATAGGAGGGTTAGGTGGGCCTGGGAGGCCGGCCCAGCTGCGGGTGGTCTATGGGGCTTCTCTCTTTTCCATTTACAGAAAAAGAAAGAACGAAAAGAGAGAAAATGAAGAGGTTAGAGAAGGAGTATGGACTAGTGAGATATTTTCTTGAGATCGGGAAAATACGAATGATTTAACGAAAATGGTTGCAAGGGTGTTGGGCAACCTAGATCCAAACTCATTTGAATTTAATTCAAATGAGTGGGTGAAAGAAGTCGATGTTTGGTAGGTCCAGAAATGTTTGAGAATTTTGGTGGAGCTCGGGAAAATGATGACAGAATTTATGGACAAAGTTTAAGGTCAAGAAGTGAGATAACAAAGGCATGGGAATTATTTTGCAAGTGTGTCAAAGGTAATTCCACACAAATGGAATATTTTATAATAGCTCCCTAATATTGGGAGGATAAGTTATAAAGAGAAGTCAACCTTCCCTCGTTTTAAATGGATCGAAGATCCATACGATTTATTTAAAAGAGTTATAAAATTAGTGATATGATGGCATGATGACATGATGCAATGCAAATTATACAATGATGAATGCAAAAAACCAAACAAGTCACATGACGAATATCAGAATCCATGGAAGGCATCTGGAGCGCCGGTCTTGGGGCGTCACAGCCGCCTCCTCCCCTCCTCCTTTATATACGGGAGCAGGAGGGCACCCCAAAGCACACCAGTTGTTCTCTTAGCCGTGTGCGGTGCCCCCCTCCATAGTTTACTCCTGTGATCATATCGTCATAGTACTTAGGCAAAGCCCTGCACGGATCACATCACCATCACTGTCACCACGCTGTCGTGCTGACGAAACTCTCCATCGACCCTCTACTGGATCAAGAGTTCGAGGGATGTCATCAGGCTGAACGTGTGCTGAACTCGGAGGTGCCGTACGTTTGGTACTTGATCGGTTGGATCGCGAAGACGTTCGAATACATCAACCGCGTTAACCTAACACTTCCACTTTCAGTCTACAAGGGTATGTGGACACACTCTCCCCCTCTCGTTGCTATGCATCTCCTAGATAGATCTTGCGTGATTGTAGGAATTTTTTTGAAATTGCATGCTACGTTCCCCAACACGCTGGTCCACGTTCGAACGACACAAGTTCTGTCCGTCCGCCCGTCTACCTCCCACATTAATGATTCGTAGTTGCCGAGGCGGCTATTCCGACACCACCCGTTCATCCCACTGCCGCCCACCACTACTATATAAACTGTTGCGCCGGCTATAGCCACAGTCATCTGCCTCCATTCCCTTTCTCCTCTCCACACCACTCTCACCATGGCTTCCTTGCACTCCAACGCTCTTTGGGACGGGCAGACGACGGACCAGAAGAAGGAGATGGCAGCCATTGCAGCCGACTGGCTGGCCAGTAGGCAGCCGGAGGATGACGACGTCCCAATGGAGAACGTGGTCATCGATGATCCAACGTCAATGCCATCCTCCAAGCCATCCTCGCCGGTGCATTGTGCCATGACCATCGGCGAGGCCCGTGCCCAATACATGGACATGGCGAGGCAGAAGCGTGAGGACCAGTTTTGGGAGGCGCAGGCCGCCGCCGCCTACAACCACCACGTCCTCCAGGAGCACCTACAGGTGCAGGAGCAGATCGCTGCAGAGCAGGCAGAGTAGGAGGCACTGCTCGAGTCATACCGCTCCAACCGCGAGAGTGGCCTCGCACCCTGGCGGTACCGCATATAGGTGGCGGAGGTTGCGGCCATCTACAAAGATTGCGATGAAGCAGGCAAGGCGCTGTTTGGCGAGACCGACGAAGAAGCGGAGGACAATGCGGGCTCTGCTGAGGCCCCTCCCCACCGGCACCGAGGTGGAGGGCTTCGTCGGCTACGGCAAGGCCCTGCTCCACCGAGGACCTTCCCACCAACAACGAGGCAGAGGACATCGCCGGCTCCGCCGAGGCCCCACCCTACCGGCAGCGAGGGGGGGGGGATTTCCCCCGCTCTACCGAAGCGCCGCCCCGTTGGCAACGAGGCCATGCCACACAGAAAAATGAGGAAGCATAGAAGACGGTAGGTCGCCGCCGCTCTGGTCCAAGTAAGGCCACCGCTCCTACCCTCTTATTGAAGGAAAGCTTGACGGGTTGAACATTGACAGCTGATTAGCTGCTTGGCGGCGGCGTGGAGTTGGAAAACTTTACTTCTTGTGGCTCTACAAGCGGAGCTGGAGAAGAAGCTTCGGTTCTTGGGGCTCAGTCGGACACGAAGAATGGGCGCCGGAGATCTTAGATTAGGTTAATTAATTATACCTCCAACACACCCCTTTTTAGTTGAAGAATGAATGAAATGTAATGAAATCCGGTCGTGTATGAATGAATTAGGCCGATTTGTTCGAATTCTAGTAACACTGGAATGAGATGAACATGCAAAACAATACATACTAGCATTATTCTCAGGACGCATGGTGATCACCTTGTTTGGAGCAGTTTCACACGTACAAAAAGTTTGAGCATCTTTTTAGCGTGCCTGTACATTGCAATCAAACTCACAGGCGTGGCAATTCATAGAGAACATTCAAAATAATTGATGAGCCAATATTTACTTCACAACTAAAGTATAAATAAAAATCGATCGATGCTGCGGACGGCAAAGGGCGTCCCATGCCAAAATATCAAACACATGTCTTCTTGCTAACATCAATGAGCAAAATTTGACAAGGTTGTGCCATTCCAAAATATCAAATGCATGTCTTTTTGTGTACATCAATGAGCAAACTTTGACAAGGTTTTCCCATCCCAAAATATCAAATTCCTATGATTGTGGAAAAATGGAAAGGAAATATTTAAAACAACACATATGAAGCACTTCTCGAGGACAATACCACTTTCCCATGATAGTAGCTAAACAGTAGCACAACACCAATAGAGATGACACAACTCAATCATATGGATGAAATCCGCGGGCCGGTTCCAACCTTTTTCAGGAGGCTTATTGTGTAGAGCCTATAGATGAAGCACTTCTCGGGAACCATCCGTTATTATCTACCGTGGTTGCCATGCTTACTATATACTCCTCGATTAGTTTAATGTTTCCAACATCTTCTTGTGCAGTTCTATATGTTATCTTCAAACAAGATCCCTCTTTGCCAAAGTAGAGATAATTACATATTACATTAAGAGTGGAATCAAATCACAGTTGAAAAAGAATTGCTCGTTCCTGCCATAGCAATAAGTTAAGATGCAAAACTATGTCATTACTTGTGTCATCATAGTTCCAGTGCTTCATTGCAGCACCGGGAGTTGATTGTTGTTCATCTTCCGCTTGTTCTTACCCTTCATCACTTCGTTCAATAACGGACAAGCTTTGCCTTCAATGTAAGATTTGGCTTGTAAATTATGGAGAACAAGTATAGCACTAAACAACGACATTAATTTTTTGATGACAGTAGCAAAATACATGCCAACAATTGTGAAATATCATTATCTTACCTCAATGGGATATTACGATGTACATACAGATTGGAAGTCCGGTCTCCTTTTGTGTAGTTCACTAAAATCAAGCAACATTACCGTATAACTAGCACAACATATGAAAGTACACTGTACAATCATGTGAAACAAGGCCAGTACTGACCTCTCATGACGCATAATTCAAACAACTCACAAGAAGAAGATCTGAAACAAATTTGCCAACATTCATAGGAAGTCAGATCTCCACATGTGCAGTTGCACTAAGATCAAGCAATCAAGCAACATTGTCGGTGTGACATATTGGTTGAACTGCACAAAACAGTCTTAAAGCAAAAGTGTTCTGTGTGGTGCAACAAAAGGTTGCAATAGCAACAAGGTGAAGTAGATAACCCTGTTTACACAGAGATGCAGAGGAAACAATTACTGGTCTATAACGGTGGATGACACAGAAGCCCACAAAAGAAGCATCTAACTTATCTAGATGGGAAAGAAAGCAAGACAATAGCATTTCGGCATTGACTCATATTAACAGAGATATTATATTAACAATTAAATTCATTAAACATGTAATTTGCTTTTAACTGTGGCATTGCTCCAATTTTTCCAGTGACATTATCAGATTAACAACAACTAAAGAGTTGTATGGAATAGTAGACACACAGGCAGCATGTGCATCTACCGATGTATAAAGGGGTGATGGACAATCTATTGCAACAAACAACCAAGGAGCATATTTGTGTTGGTCCCTTTTTTGTTATCTTTAGACACCTTTCCCTATGTGAGGGCAACAAATCTAGTCCTACTCAAACTCTACAGCCTTGTACCCCATCCACAGAAAGATTAGTTCCTTACAGATGTGTGTAATGCGTTTGTCATTGTTTTCCCTTTTCAACCAACATAGGTGTTGGATAGCCAGTCTGTACTACTTTCCCCCCTTTCCTTTCCTCTTTGAACGATGTCCTAGATTCATGCTATACAACTTTCCTCACTACTTTCCTGTTTGATCCAACACCTAGATTCGAGTGCAGAAGCAAAAAAATTCCACATGAACTAGAGCAATGCTTGTGGATTAAGTAAATTATACCTTAAGGTTCTCGGGGTGTGGCTCGGTGGGCCGCCGGAGGACGATCTGCCCACACTATGTACGATAGCGCGGAAGAAGGCCTCGGAGTCCCTCCTGTGCCGCCGCTGGGTGAAAGAGAATAGCGGCATCGTTAGTGGATTCTCTAGCTCACCAACGGCGACATCGTTAAGCCTCCTTGCCTTCGCCGCCGGACGGGATCCTGCCGACTCTTTGACCAATAGTGAGGGGAGAGAGAGAGAGAGAGCGAGAGGCCAACGCAGTCTTGTTTAGATCTGGATAGGGTGAGAGAGTTTGTAGAGATAAACTACAAGCGCTGAGGCTCCAACATGTATATATATAGTGGAGAGAGAGTGTGAAGAGAGCAAACCCTAGATAACAAGCGCTGAGGCTGCAGCGTATATAGTTGGAGTTGTTTTCTTTTTCTCTCCATAAAAATCATTTTAAATTGTGCACGAAAGAAAGCTCACTATTTAACGTAATAGTGAAGAAAAATACTAGGGAAATGCTAATACGTGAAGAAAATTTAATGCTCGAAGGAGTCAACTTGTAATTAACACTCCATGCCTCCCGGTCGCACTATCGTTCACATGTGGTACATGACCCTCCGAAGTGAACAACAACTGAACCATGCAAGGTCAAAATATTGGAAAGGTGTGCTACACCATCCTCCAATTTTAAATATTTGGGGCACTTGTATACCACATGAGTTAGTGTGCCACCGTATGTACTAAGGGTTACAGCGGGTGCTAAGAAACTAAGGCGTATTGAGAGTAATTGTCATGCCGTTTATTTGTAGGGTCACTTACAAACCGTCAAACTCTATTCTCCTCTTATTTAATGGACGAGGCAAATCTTTTGCCTTCGTTTCGAAAAAATATATCAAGAAATTCAATTTTAATTATTTTGTATGTACACTTTGCTCTCTAATAACCCACAAGTATAGGGGATCAATTGTAGCCTCTTTCGATAAGTAAGAGTGTCGAACCCAACGAGGAGCTAAAGGTAGAACAAATATCCCCTCAAGTTCTATCGACCACCGATACAACTCTATGCATGCCTGATGTTCTCTTTACCTAGAACAAGTATGAAACTAGAAGTACTTTGTAGGTGTAACGTGATAGGTTTGCAAGAATATAAAGAGCACATACATAAAAACTAGGGTTGTTTTAGGTAAAGAAGCAATAAAGTTAGTATAGCAAGTGTGGACAAGTGGTGGTAGGAGTTGCGAAATTGTCCCTAAGAAATTGACTACTTTACTAGACCGATAGCAAGCTTTATGTGGGAGAGGCCACTGCTAGCATGTCATCCCTGACTTGGAATTCTATGCACTTATGATTGGAACTATTAGAAAGCATCTGCAGCTACTAACGTTCATTATGGTAAAACCCAACCATAGCATTAAGATATAATGGTCCCCCTTCAATCCCGTATGCATCAATTTCTATGCTAGGTTGAAGCTTCTGTCACCCTTGCTCTCCAATACATAGTCCTATCAACATACAACTAACCCTATGGTTTATCCATGCGCGCGCTCATATGATGGGCACCAAAGGACAGCAACATAACCACACGCAAAGTAAACCAATCATAGCAATTCACCAATTACCAATAGGACAACGAGAATCTACTCAGACATCATAGGATGGCAACACATCATTGGATAATAATATGAAGCTTAAAGCACCATGTTCAAGTAGGCGTACAGCGGGTTGCCGGAGAGTGGACCGCTGTAGATAGATGGGGGAAGGTGATGAAGATGTTGGTGAAGATGACAGAGGTGTTGGTGTAGATCGACGTCACACGATGATGGCCCCGGCGGCGTTCCGGCGCCACTGGGAGAGAGGGGGAGAGGGCCCCTTCTTATTCTTCTTCCTTGACCTTCTCCCTAGTTGGGAGAAGGGTTTCCCCTCTAGTCCATGGCCTCCATGGCACGGGAGGGGCGAGAGCCCCTATGATATTGGATCTTTCTCTCTGTCTCTCTCTGTTTCTGTGCTCCAAATTCTGGCCTTTCACGGTTTCTTATATTCCTGGAGATTCGTAACTCCGATTGGGCTGAAATTTTAACATGATTTCTATCTGGATATTGGCTTTATTGCAGCGAAAGAAGGGCACCAACCGCCTTATGGGGTGGCCACGAGGGCCCAGGGCGTGCCCCCTGCCTCGTGGCCCCCTCGGGCATCGTCTCGTGTTGATTCTTCTTCCCAAAAATCACATATATTCCAAAAAAATCTGCGTCAGTTTTTATCCCGTTTGGAGTCCATTTGATATGGATTTTCTAAAAAACAAAAAACATGCAACAAACAGGAACTAGCACTGGGCACCGGATCAATATGTTAGTCCCAAAAATAGTATAAAAAGTTGCCAAAAGTATATAAAAGTTGTAGAATATTGGCATGGAACAATCAAAAATTATAGATACGACAAAGACGTATCGCTCTCTTCCAATAATTTTCGGCACTTGTATTCGGCCTAACTCAGTGTGCCACTGTATCTCGTACTATACTACCTCAATCCAGGTTTTTACGCCACGTCAAATTTTTTTTGTCAAAGGTTGACAATTTTTTTTAACCAATCACTGCTTTCTAGTTTATAGCGCATAAATTTGAAATCTCATCAACCAAGGTAGATGATGAGTGGAGAAATGTAGTACTCCATCTCAAAGTTTACAAAATTACTGAAACTTTAATCTGCATTAATTACAATATATTAAGTGACGACTAGTAAATGAGTAGGAATGGTTACATGCACTGGTTGGTTTCTTTTAATCCTTGCATGTATCAATTTAATGCACCTCGGAATGTGAACATGTGGTGGAAAGAAGTGAAAATAAGACTGTTACGAAGAAAATGAGATGAGCCCAATAAACGAAGAAAAAATCAGAACCAACGTAATTAATATGGCCACCGGCCATATGCACACATTTATTTTCCAGCACATTTCTTCAACGATGTTTTGATATAGGGAGAGCAAGACGAAAGAAAACAAGAACCACAATTAGACATTTTAAAAGATATCCAATTTCCATAACTGCTGCGACTAATTGTATTAATATCTTCTCTATGTCTTCATTGTTTATCTGTGGCTTCTCGAGCTTGCACACTTATTTCTTCTTCGATTCTAAAGAATTAGATGTTGCTCCACATCAAATATCATCTTTAGTCTCATCTCTAGCTACTATTCTAGCAAGGAGTTCACGAGCATCTACCAAATTTCGTGCTATCAATAGATCGATGTATTCTTCTTCCCAAAACCAAAACTTGTATCCATCCTACAGATAAGTTTGAGTATAAGCTGCTGAACATGCACCGAATAAGGGAGCACAGCCGATTCAAAAGAAGTACTATGCACCTTATCTTTTTCGCACTTGATGAACACCTATCCAGGATGTTGTGGCATGGTCGAAACATGGCACAGGATTTGCTGCGGGCAACCATCACACTTTATAAGCGGCAATGGTGAACCGACTAGCCGCTAGGCCAGGGGCAAGCCTGGACGGTGGCCGACCGTGTCTTTGCCGGTGATCCATCGATGGGATAGATCTGAGAGGCTAGAGGCAGATCCAGTACCTGCATGCGACATGGAGGCATTGCCATTGTTGTGCGACCCAGTATCCGGACAATACATGGCAAGGCACAGTCTCAGGTGGCCGGAATGCTCCAAATCTAACAGCCACGTGCGTCAAATCCCGCGGATGCAGATATAGCACTTGACCGCCAACGATGGGACGAGAGAGGCAGAGATCCGACCCTCATGCTGTGGTCGGCTGGGCTATAGTGGGAGGCAACAGCTGTGTCTCCGACGGACGTGCATGTACCTCTTCTCTTCTTGTACGTACTCCATTTATCTCACTTCCTGTGGCTTCCCACTCCCATGATATTCCTGTTCTATGAACCTATGTGTGTGTTTTAGCTGTGTGTGTGTGTGTTAGAGAGAGCGACACGTCGACCTACTCCTACAGAGAGATGGTGTTTAGTACTACGATTTAGCCGGGAGAGTCGGTGCATCCTCTTGTTTTCGGCCGTTCGGTCGGGACAACTGCCATGCCCGCTCCTGACCCGCTTGGCCCAGCTAAAGCCCCTCCATCTCCCGCGCGTGCTTCCCACCCAAAATGGTCAGCGCTGCTCCAGAGAATCGGTGACGCATTCATGCCCGGGCAGAGTAGACGCGACCTCTCACTGACACGTGCGTTGAAGGGAGAAGCAGATTCTATGAAGAGTGATGGTTGCTTTGTCCGTCCAACTTACTGCCAGGTCTATGTGATTTGACGGCTCATTGGTCATTATTACCGAGATGGTACGACCGTGCTGATTCTCAGTTGTACTATACACTTTACTTTGGTGCATGACACGTGCATCGGATGCTGGATGTTCCATGTTTTGATGAAAGGAGGTAGAGCGTCTCCACTCTTTAGAATTTTCTCCACTCTTACAGCGGAGGAGTTCGAAATCAGCGAAAACACGACAGCTCAGTGATTACATGGCCCACCTCACACTATCACCATATTTTTTGGACATCATGCGACAACTAACTCTTTAGTACACAGTACTGTAATTTCTCAATGAGATAAAATTGTACAATGCTATGAAGCTTTCAACTTCTGTTTCATGTATCTTGCGTCCAAGGTTGCCCCGTTGCAACATTCCATCAAATACAAAGGAGACTAACATGCATGCTATTGCATCTCAATGATTCACAGATCATAGCCAATATGTACTCCCTCCATTCCAAAATTAGTGTCAAAGTTGTACTAAAGTTGACACTTATTTTCGAACAAAGACAACTAAAGGAAAAAAGGATCCATGCAGTCCCAAGGCCTTGGAACCTAAACCCTAACTAGGATTTAGTTTGCTGGCGACATCGAACCAGCCGAACAAATGAAGTTTGCAACCCTTTGACCATTGGATCATTTTGCGCAGTTTCACTAAAATCGAGCTAAGCATCCCCGTGGCAAAGAAATTGAAGAAGTGTGATTAGAATAAGACTAGTTGGACTTGTTGATGAGACATAAACTCATCAAAAATATAGTAGAAGCCAATAGAGGTACGTGCGGGGCAAAGAAGTAGAGAAATATCCACATGGAGGGATGTGAGCAGCTGGGCGGTGGTGCAAGCCAGCTGTAAAGGAAGTTGTACCTGAGGGATGTTGGGATGTAGCTAGAGGAGGGCGGCTGGAGGCGGCAACTGCCCACGTCGCGGCAGTGAGCAAGGGACGAAGGCAACCGCACCGGCTTTGTGAGACAGAACGGCAGGGACCCCTGATCATGACGTATCGACTATTGGTTTTCGCCATTGGCGACGGCAACCGTATCTACATAAAGCATCCACCCCTTCCCCCGGCAGACGTGATCTGCCCAGATGTGTGACTAGAGTTGTGGCCACCGCCGTTTTGTGCGAGAGTGTGTGAAGAGAGCAACCCTAGAAAGCAACCATGTAAGCTCCTGGCTATGTATATAGTGGAGCGGTTTGTTTTTCTCTCCATATGAACCTATTTATATTGCGTACGTGCCACTGAAGGAAAAAAACTACTCTACGACGTAGTTATTATATGGGCAAAGAGTATAGGTAGTAATAATGACTAATGAGCCATCAAATCACGAGGCCCATCTTTCTCTATGTTTGACTGAGGAAGCAACCATCATTTCACTCCTCGTTGAATATCCATCCGCTGCTACCTCTGCAAATAAATAAAAATTCGCTGCTACCTCCGCAACATGGTTAATAATAAAGCCATGTCAATCACGACATAGAAATATCATTCACTGATACAATAGGGCTGGCTCTAAGGCTGGTGATTTTTTTACTTTGTCTCTTTCTCTTTTTGTCTCATTTAATCATTTTACATAGGAGCACATGTAGAGGATGGCTATTACTTTCGCGGGACTTCTTCATGGGGTTTAAGACTAAGCATCTCCGAATATTATTCCCGTTGCCCACCACTCTGAATCGTGGCATCTATGATACTCCCATTGCAACAATGAGGTCCACTAGGTCTAGCACGTCCATTCATGTTGCCTTCTTCCCCATACAGTACATACTACTACTAGTACTACTACTCGTTCTATGTTACTTCTCCATCGTATCTACTTTTCATAACACTTTTGCTCTTGTTTTGGACTCTAATTTGCATGATCTGAATGAAACTAACCCGGACTGACGCTGTTTTCAGCAGAACTACCATGGTGTTGTTTTTGTGCAGAAATAAACTCGGAATGGAACAAAAAAATTTGGATTTTTTTTGCAATAAAAGAAAAATACTAGAGCCAAGAACCACCGGAGGGGGCCCCTGGTTGAGCACAACTCACCGGGGTGCGCCACCCCCTCCAGGTGCGCCCAGATGGGTTGTGCCCACCTGGTGGCCCCATAGACCATAATTCCAACTCCTTAAATACCTATTTTAAGAGAAAAAATTAGAGAGGAAGTTTCATCGTGTTTCAGGATACGGAGCCGCTGCCACCTCCTATTCTTCATCTGGAGGCCAGATCTAGAGTCCGTTCAGGGCTACAGAGAGGGGGGTCATTGATCTTCAATATCACCAACCATCCTTCGTCGCCAATTCCATGATGCTCTCCACCGGGAGTTAGTAATTCCTTCGTAGGCTCACTGGTCGGTGAGGAGTTGGATGAGATTCATCAAGTAATCGAGTTAGTTTTGTTAGGGCTTGATCCCTAGTATCCACTATGTTCTGAGATTGATGTTGTTATTGAAGGAAATATGCCCTAGAGGCAATAATAAAGTTGTTATTTTATATTTCATTATTCATGATAAAGGTTTTCTTATTCATGCTAGAATTGTATTGATCGGAAACTTAAATACATGTGTGAATACATAAACAAATACCGTGTCCCTACTAAGCCTCTACTAGACTAGCTCATTGATCAAAGATGCTTAAGGTTTCCTAACCATATACATGTGTTGTCATTTGATAATGGGATTACATCATTAGGAGAATGACGTGATGGACAAGACCCATCCGTTAGCTTAGCATAATGATCATTCATTTTATTATTATTGCTTTCTTCATGTCAAGTACTTATTCCTTCGACTATGAGATTATGCAACTCCCGGATACCGGAGGAATACCTTGTGTGCTATCAAACATCAGAACATAACTGGGTGATTAAAAAAATGCTCTACAGGTATCTCCAAAGGTGTTTGTTGGGTTCGCATAGATTGAGATTAGGATTTGTCACCCCGAGTATCGGACAGGTATCTCTGGGCCCTCTCGGTTATGCACATCATAAGAAGCCTTGCAAGCAAAGTAACTAATGAGTTAGTTACAAGATAATCTATTACAGAATGAGTAAAGAGACTTGCCGGTAACGAGATTGAACTAGGTCTGTAGATACCGACGATCGAATTTTGGGCAAGTAACGTACCGATGACAAAGGGAGTAACGTATGTTGTCATAACGGTTCGACTGATAGAGATCTTCGTAGAATATGTAGGTGACAATATGAGCATCTAGGTTCCGCTAATGGTTATTGACCGGAGAGGTGTCTCAGTCATGCCTACATAGTTCTCGAACCCCTATGGTCCTTACGCTTAACGTTCGATGACGGTATAGTATTATATGTGTTATGTGATTTGGTGACCGAATGTTGTTTGGAGTCACGGATGAGATCACGGACTTGACGAGTAGTCTTGAGATGGTCGAGAGGTAAAGATTGATATATAGGACGATGGTATTCGGACACCAGAAGTGCTCGGGAGGGTATCAGGTACATATAGGGTCATCAGAAGGGGTTCCGGGTACCCCCGGCAAAGATATGGGCTTAATGGGCCAAGGGAGGGAAAGACCAGCCCACAAGGGGCTGCTGCGGCCCTCCACCAGGCCGTCCAGACCTAGGGAAAGGAAAGGGGGGAGGGCAAGTCCCTCCTTCCTTCCCTTCCTCAAGGGAGAAAGGAAAGGCGGGCGCCACCTCCCCCGTCCTTCCCTTGGCGCCTATACAAGGAATGGGGGGCAATCAGGGCAGGAGCCCAAGTGGGATTCGGCCCCACTTGGAGCGCCCCTTGTCCTCTCCCCTCTCCCTCCCACATATATATATGAGGAGGGGGCGCCTAGAACACACAACATCAGTTGTTAGCCGTGTGCGGCGCCTCCCTCCACAGTTTACACCCTCGGTCATATTCTCGCGGTGCTTAGGAGAAGCCCTGCGTGGATCACTTCACCATCACCATAACCACGCCGTCGTGTTGACGGAACTCATCTACTACCTCGACATCTTGCTGGATGAAGAAGGCAAGGGACGTCACCAAGCTGAACGTGTGCAGAACTCAGAGGTGCCGTACGTTTGGTACTCGATCGGTGGAGCGCGAAGAAAGTTAGACTACATCAGTCACATTGTGAAATGCTTCTACTTTCATTCTATAAGGGTGCGTTGACACACTCTCCCCCTCTCGTTGCTATGCATCTCCTAGATAGAACTTGCGTGAGCATAGGATTTTTTTTTCAAATTGCATGCTACGTTTCCCAACAGTTATGACTTTGCCATGCTTAATGCTTCTCACTTTGGGCCTGGGTGCCATGATTTCAGCTCTGAACCGTTTATGTTTTCACCATTATATCTATGTTCTAGATCTGATCTTGCAAGTCATATTCACCTATTATGTGTTATGGTCCGTAAACCCCAGGGTGACAATAATCGGGATACTTTCCAGTGATGACCGTAGTTTGAGGAGTTCATGTATTCACTATGTGTTAATGCTTTGTTCCGGTTCTCTATTAAAGGAAGGCCTTAATATCCCTTAGTTTCCTTATGGTGCCCACTACCATGGGAGGGTAGGGTAGAAGATGCCATACAAGTTCTTTCCATAAGCACGTATGACTATTTACAGAATACATGCCTACATTATATTTATGAACTAGAGCTAGTTTTGTATCGCCCTAGGTTATGACTGTTATATGATGAATATCATCCAATGAATCCACCAATCCAATGCCTATGAATTTTCCTCATATTGTTCTTGCTAAGTTACTATAGCTGTTGTTATTGTTACACTTGCTACAAAATCATTGCTATCACTTTTACTGTTACTATTGCTGACACCACTACTATCAAAACTATCATGCTACTTTGCTACTAATCACTTTGCTGTACATATTTAATCTCTAGGTGTGGCTGAATTGACAACTAAGATGCTAATACTTGCAAATATTCTTGAGCTCCCCTTGTGTCAAATCTATAAATTTGGGTTGAATACTCTACCCTTGAAAACTGTTGCGATGCCCTATACTTGTGGGTTATCAAGACCTTTTTCGGGCGCCGTTGCCGGGGACCATAACTATATTTGTTGAGTCACTTGGGATTATTATATATTTATCACTATAAATAATGTTAAGGACACCAAGACTAAGATATTTTCCTCTAAGATGAGGAGAGGTAGGGAACTGTCATCTAGCTCTGCACTTGATTCACCTTCTATTTTGAGTAGACTTGCAACACAACCACATGCTATTAATCATGATATATCACAAATTATTGATGATGCTACTTATGCTATGAATGATACTCATGATGATGCTAGTACCTTGCTTGATGATGATGTGCCTTTAGGTGAATTTCTTGAAACAACTTGCTTGAGCTAAAGATATTGAGAATGCTTAAACTGATGAAATTATTGAAACCGATGAAGTGCTTGAAACTGAAAATCTTGGAACACCTATTAGACCTAGCTCTCCTAGATATGAATTTCCCAAGATAACTAAAGGGTATGTTATGGATGGGGAGATAGCTAGAGACTTTCTTGCTTGCAATGATAGGGATGATCTTAAGAAATTACTAGGCAAACTAAAAGAAAAATCTTTGAATGCTAGAATCAAATGTGATCCTAAGTTTGCTACTTCACCTATCTTTGTTACTGATAAGGATTATGAATTCTTTGTCGACCTAGAGTTAATTACTTTGGTTGAATCTGATCCTGTCCATGGTTATGAAACCGAAACTATTGTGGCACACCTTACTAAATTAAATGACATAGCCACCCTATTTGCTGATGATGAGAAAAATCGCTACTATTATATTCTCCAGTTATTCCATTCTCATTAAAGGGTGATGCTAAGATATGGTACAATACTCTGGCTCCTGGTTGTGTGCGTAGTCCCCAGGATATGATTTATTACTTCTCTGATTTTTTCCTGCTCATAAGGAACAAGCTGCTTTATAGGAAATATTTAACTTTGTTCGAGTTGAAGAAGAGAGTCTCCCACAATCTTGGGGGAGGCTTCTACAATTGCTTAATGCCTTGCTGGTCACCCTCTTAAGAAAAATGAAATACTTAATATCTTCTATAATGGACTAACCGATGCTTCTAGGGACTTCCTAGATAGTTGTGTTGGTTGTGTTTTCAGGGAACAAACTATTGGGCAAGCTGAAGAACTATTGAATAACATATTGAAAAATTATGATGATTGGAGTCTTCCTGAATCACCACCTAAACCAATTCCAAAGAAGAGGGGTATCTTATATCTCAGTCCCGAAGATATGCAAGAGGCAAAGAAATGTATGAAGGAAAAATGTATTAAAGCTAAAGATGTCAAAAATTTACCTCCTATTGAAGAAATACATGGACTTGAGACACCACCACCACAGGTGGTAGAGATAAACTCTTTAATGAAATTTGATGAAAGTGACATCCCTTATAATAAACATCCTAGTCAATGCTTTTATGAGTTTGATAACTACATTAGAAAATAAGATCATTTCAATGCAAATGTTATGAAACAATTGAAATATAATTATGACATGATTACTCGCTTGAATAACTTGTTATTTTGAATCACTAATGATGTTAGAGGTGTAGGAAAACACGCCTCTATGGTTCATACTCAGTTAGAACAAGTTGCCAAATCTCGAAAAGAATTGCTTGATGAAATGAACAATAATATAAATGATCATGCTGTTAGAGTAATGACTAGAGGAGGTAGAATGACTCAGGAACCACTTTGTCCTAAGGTGTGACGCCCCAAGACCGGAGCTTCAGATTCCTTCCAGGGTTTCCGAGATGCGTTGTGTGTTTTGTTTCGTCTGTTGCATTCATCTTTGCATCATGTGCATTGCAGCATGTCATCATTGTTTGCTTTGCATCGTACCTCTGGCCATTTTGCATTTCATCTTTATCACCATGTGCATTGCATTCGTCATGATGTTGTCTTGCTCGATTCCTGTCATTTGTATCGACCCCTTTCCATCTCTCAAAAATCTACCCATGTGTCATCACCACCTTCTTCCTTCTTATTCCTTTCATTTTTTTTGCTAGTGCCATTTTCTGTTGTCCTTAAATGTTCGTTCTTTTCCTTTTAACCATACACCTTTCCTTTAACCTCTCTGTCAAATTTCAGATCCTTTGGAGTTGTTTTGGTTAGGTTCAAAAATGCCTCAAGTTTGAATCATATTTAAACTTGTTTTATTTTTCTACCTCTAAAAATATCCAAGACAATTTTATCAAGTAGAGTATAGTTTCAGGAGTTTGAGGGTATTTTTATATCTAAAAAACTCCTCTTCTAGCCCCTGGCCTTTTTCTTTTATTGTAACTGTTTATCTAAATAAACAGGAAGGAAATGATAAAAGAAAATAAGCTATTTCAGAGAGAGAGAGATAGCAGCAGTGCCCTTGGGCCTCTTTGTTCAAGCCCAGCAACCTGGGTTTTCTCCCTCTCGCGCCGGCCCAAGGCCAAGGCCCAGCCAACCCCACTGGTTAACCCTAGCTTGCCCGATTCCATCTCCTCTCTCCCAGCGATCTCCCTCGCGCCGCCAGGAGACAGCGGGCGATGCTGCCTCGCTCAATCTCCCCTCCCCTTCTTCCACCTAGCACGCACCAAGCTCCTCCGCCATGGCCTTCCTCCACCACTGCTGGTCTACTACCCCCTCCTCGACCCGCCACTTGGGAGGATTCCCGCTTGGTCCCCCGCGTCCTCCTCACGCTGTGCCCTCTCGTACCTCCCGTGCTGCCTTGCCCCGCCATGAACGCTCGCAAGACCTCCTCCGTGCCGACCCACCACCATGGCCGCCGAGCCACCACCTTACGCCATTTGTGTGTCGCCCCACTACAGTGTCCTGCTTCACCCGACGCCGCTGCGTGCCAAGTCCCTCAACCGGAGCCCCGCGCCTCTGCCGTCACCGCACCAAGTTCCCTGCTCCTGCCGTCGTAGCCCTGCACCACACCGCGTCCTTAAGTGCCCCACCTTGTCGCTGGCCCTTGCACTGCCTCGTCGCACCTCTCTGCTCATTGCCTGATCTGGACGCTGGGTCCCGAGCGCCTCGACCCGTCGTCTGCTTGCCGGAGCAGCAACAGCAGCCCATGCGCTGCCCGGGCCTCCCGTGCTGCCTGGCGAGTTCCTGCCCGACCTCCTCGTTGACCTCTGTCACCAGTCCAACAAGCAGCGCCTTCGGGTTTTTTGTTTCTTCGCCAAGTCCCTGATCCAATGTACACACATGCAACATTGATGACCATCAAGTACCTATGACGGAAGACCAAATACCCTTCTGGATACGTCAAGTACCATGACTTCGCCTCTTGCTCGACAAGTATCGCACTGAATGCCAAGTACCAGGACGTTGAGGAACCGCCAAGTTCATCTATGTGCGTGTACGACTACACATCCGGGATGCGTCGAGTACCTCTACGGAAGAACCGAACGTCTACGAACTGTGTATGACGACCGTTGCCAAAGACCTTCAAGTGAACAACTACTTCCATGACGATACGAGTACAACCACCGTCAACGTGCATTTTGCCAAGTACCTCTACCGTCGACCCCGTGGACGCCAAGTTCCTCGCCGTGACCCCGAACGTCTAGGAACTTTGTACAACTACAAAACGTAGCCACTACTTCCACTACGACTGTCCCGATAACGTCTACTTCCCCTACACATCTCCGAACTTGTTCCGTTCCAAAAGGCGCGCTTCGAAGGTATACCGCCGATAACGATCGCCCGTGGACGAATGCATGTGTGGTGTATGAGATGCTTGTGTTTGCTCTGTGTCGGAGTTGTTCATTGCATGAAGCCCCTCTTTTGCCTTGCCACCGTCCTGTGGGATACCCGGCTACCAGGATCGCCCCACCATCTGTTGACACACTCACACCCACTCCCTTTTGCACCGGTATCCCTGTGAGCTACTGGATCACCGATATGTTGCCCTGGCATCATTTTCGGATTAGTTGCTTTGGCACCCCTTTCCTTTCCACCACGGTGACAAATGCTTCATAATGATCTTGTCAACTATTAATAAAAATTGCATAAACTTGCACATGTCAACCGCATCATGTTAACAACTTTGAAACATTTAAAATTGTTGTTTGCATTAATTACTAAATGCATATGGGGATTTACCGGAATTGTTGCTTGTTGTTCCGGCCTCATTTAAACTTGCCTAAATGTTTAGTTTGTTATGCTACACCTCTTGCCATGTTAACCAACATGTAATTTTGTTGGGTACTTAAACGAGATCGAACTAAATATCTTGTTGTGGTGTTTCATCAATATGCAACTCGTTGCATATTGATCTCCACTTAATTTGTAGAATTGCTTCTGCACTTTGCCATGCCATGCCTCATTAAACCGGACATGCATCATACTTGTTGCGCATCATGCCATGATTTTGTGGTGGTTGTTTACTATGTTGTTTGCTCCTTTCCGGTGTTGCTTCTTCGGGTTGGTTCCGATAACATCGTGTTGTGAGGATTCGTTCGACTATGTCCGTTTATCTTCTTCATGGACTCGTTCTTCTTCCTTGCGGGATCTTAGGCAAGATGACCATACCCTCGAAATCACTTCTATCTTTGCTTGCTAGTTGCTCGCTCTTTTGCTATGCCTATGACGTGATACCTACCACTTGCTATATCATGCCTCCCATATTGTTAAGCCAAGCCTCTAACCCACCTTGTCCTAGAAAACCGTTGTTTGGCTATGTTACCGCTTTTCTCAGCCTCTCTTATAGCATTGTTAGTTGCAGGTGAAGATTGAAGTTTGTTCCTTGTTGGAACATGGTTATGTTGTTCCTTGTTGGAACATGGATATTTGTTGGGATATCACAATATCTCTTATTTAATTAATGCATCTATATACTTGGTAAAGGGTGGAAGGCTCGGCCTTATGCCTACTGTTTTGTTCCACTCTTTCCATCCTAGTTTCCGTCATACCGGTTTATATAGATAAATTTCTCACTTCCAGCAGTTTATTTTAGAATTTTTGGGGTTCCAGATCTTGCGCTACCTATAGATTACTACAGACTGTTCTGTTTTTGATAGATTCTGTTTTTCATGTGTTGTTTGCTTATTTTGATGAATCTATGGCTAGTAAAATAGTTTATAAACCATAGAGAAGTTGGAATACAGTAGGTTTAACACCAATATAAATAAATAATGAGTTCATTACAGTACCTTGCAGTGGTCTTTTGTTTTCTTTTGCTGAGCTCACGAGATTTTCTACTTTATGTTTTGTGTGGTGAAGTTTTCAAGTTTTGGGCAAGAATTTGATGGATTATGGAACAAGGAGTGGCAAGAGCCTAAGCTTGGGGATGCCAATGGCACCCCCAAGATAATCTAAGGACACCAAAAAGCCAAAGCTTGGGGATGCCCGGAAGGCATCCCCTCTTTCGTCTACTTCTATCGGTAACTTTACTTGGAGCTATATTTTTATTCACCACATGATATGTGTTTTTCTTGGAGAGTCTTGTATGATTTGAGTCTTTGCTTTTTAGTTTACCACAATCATCTTTTCTGTACACACCTTTTGAGAGAGACACACATGATTCTGGAATTATTAGAATACTTCACATACATTATTTTGAGAGTCTTAAATAGCATGGTAATTTGCTTAAATGATCCTAATATGCTAGGTATACAATATTAATAATAAAATTCTCTTATGAGTGTGTTGAATACTATGAGAAGTTTGATACTTGATAATTGTTTTGAGATATGGATATGGTGATATTAAAGTTGTGCTAGTTGAGTAGTTGTGAATTTCAGAAATACTTGTGTTAAAATTTGTGATTCCTGTAGCATGCACGTATGGTGAACCTATAACACCCACGATGCGGCTATATCTCCCATGTGTGGGAGCATGACTTAGATGCATAACCGCATAGTAGGCATGTCGCAAGAGGGGTAATCTTTACACATCCCATGTACTGAATAAGAAAGGGATAAAGAGTTGGCTTACAATCGCCACTTCACACAATACATAAATATATCATACATAATCCAGAATACAATCAAGGTCCGACTACGGAACCAAAATAAAAGAAGACAACCCCAAATGCTAGATCCACGATCGTCCCAACTGGGCTCCACTACTGATCGAACAGAAAAGACACAAAACACAATCAAGATCTTCATCAAGCTCCCTCTTGAGCTCGGTTGCGTCACCAGCCCTGGTATGATCGGCACCTACAACTGTTTGGAAGTATCTGTGAGTCACGAGGACTCAGCAATCTCACACCCGTGAGATCAAGACTATTTAAGCTTATGGGTGGGAAAGGGTAGTGAGGTGGAGCTGCAGGAAGCACTAGCATATATGGTGGCTAACTTACACTAATAAGAGCGAGAAGAGAAGCAATGCAACGGTCGTGAACTAGAAGTGATCCTGAAACTACTTATGTTCAAACATAACTCCAAAACCGTGTTCACTTCCTGGACTCCGCCGGAAAGAGACCATCATGGCTACACATGCGGTTGATGCATTTTAATTAAGTTAAGTGTCAAGTTCTCTACAACCGGATATTAACAAATTCCCATCTGCCCATAACTGGGGGCACGACTTTCTAAAGTTCAAACCCTGCAGGGGTGTCCCAACTTAGCCCATCACAAGCTCTCACGGTCAACGAAGGATATTCCTTCTCCCGGGAAGACCCGATCAGTCTCGGAATGCCGGTTACAAGACATTTTGACAATGGTAAAACAAGACCAGCAAGACCGCCCGATGCGCCGCATCCCGATAGGAGCTGCACAAACTCGTTCTCAGGGCAACACCGGATAAGCGAAGCGTACAGGTACCAACATAACCCAAGTTTCCAAGGGACGGTCCCGCACGGTGCTCTAGTTCGGACCAACACTTAGACAAGCACTGGCCCGGGGGGTTAAAATAAAGGTGACCCTTGGGTTGGCCGACCCAAGGGAAGGGTAATAGGTTGTTAGGCAAATGTAAAACCAAGGTTTGGCCTTGTTGGAGGAGTTTTATTCAAAGCGAACTGCCAAGGGGTTCCCATAACACCCAACCACATAAGGAACACAAAATCAAGGATCATAACACCGGTATGATGGAAACTAGGGCGGCAAGAGTGGAACATAACACCAGGCATAAGGTCGAGCCTTCCACCCTTTACCAAGTATATAGATGCATTAATTAAATAAGAGATAATAATGATATCCCAACAATATCCATGTTCCAACAAGGAACAATCTTCAGCTTCACCTGCAACTAACAACGCTATAACAGGGGCTGAGCAAAGCGGAAACTTAGCCAAACAATGGTTTGCTAGGAAAGTTTCGTTAGGCGCTTGACATGGCAATATGGGAGGCATGCTATAGCAAGTGGTAGGTATCGCGACAAAGCAATAGAGCGAACAACTAGCAAGCAAAGATATAAGTGATTTCGAGGGTATGGTCATCTTGCCTGAGATCCCGCAAGGAAGAAGAACGAGTCCATGAAGAAGGCAAACAGACGTAGCCGAATGAATCCTCACAAACGCGACGTTATCGGAACTAACCTGAAGAAGCAACACCTGAAAGAAGCAAACGACATAGTAAACAACCATCACATAAGCATGGCATGATGCACAACCAAGTATGATGCATGACTGGTTTAATGAAGCATGGCATGGCAAAGTGCACAAACAACACTACAAATTAAGTGGAGCTCAATATGCAACTCCATTGCATATTGACGAAACACCACGTGACTTATTTAGTTCTCTCTCGTTTATGTACTCAACAATATTAAATGTTTATTAACATGGCAAGGGGTGACGCACAACAAAACTACCTATCTAGGCAAGTTTTAATGAGGCCGAAAACAACGAACAACAATTCCAGAAACTCCTCATGTGCATATATTAGGTTTGGTACTGTTATGCCCTAAACACAATTTTAGAGTTGTTAAACATGCAAAGTAATGCCACCATGTTAAACTAGGCATTTTCTACCCCATTTACATATAAAGTTTATTTAAATCCGAGCTACGATTAATTAGTTATGAATTAAATCATTTTAGCATGTTATTTAAGCAAATTAAAGCAAACATCATTTTAAACATGTCAAACATGATTGAAAGTTGGATATTATTAACCTAGATGAAATTCTACTCAAGTAACATATATAATTTATTTAGATCCGATGCACGGTTGGTGAGTTATGATATGTATGATTAGGGGGACTATTCTGTAAAACTGGCGGTCTCAGGAAAATTAGGAAAAATCGCAGATCTTAAAAAAAACAGATGTGGGCCGAAACTAGTCGCGGGCCTAACAGGAACAGGCGCTGGGAGGGGGGCAGCTTACCATGGGCCAACAGGTCGGCGGTTGCGTGGCTGGGCCTTGGAGGCCGAGCGGGCCCAACAGGGCGATGGGCGGCATGGGCGTCGTCCTCCTCTCGCTCCCGCACGAGCAGAGGGCCAGTGGCGTGGCTGCACGGTGAACAACGTCAGGAATGAGCGGAGGCGGCCCCGGAGGTGCGGATCCGGACGGGATCTGCCTGATCCGTCCGTCTTCGGCGTGGGTGGGGAGCTCCGGTGAGCGGGGCGACCAAGGCGGACGACGGGTGCCTATGGGAGAGAGAGAGAGGATGAGAGGGAGAAGGAGGAGGCAGGTAGGGGAAGGAAGGACAGCGGGGCGGTGACCTGGCCTGGGTAGATGGCGACGCGTCGGCGAGGTGCGCAACGGCGGCGGGGTCCGAGGTCGCCGGCGGGAGAGGTGATGGCGGCGCTCCCCCGATCTAGCTCGGGGTCGAGCAGGAGGAGGCGCGGGCTTGCACGAGGACCCAACAAAGGCGTTCGGGCGGCCGCGCGGGCCTGGGCGGGCCGCGCATGGGCCCGGCGGGCCACGACGGTGGAGGGCGCGGGGCTGGGACGCGTAGCGGCGTGGGAGAGGTGGAGGCCGGCGGCTTCGGCGGCGCCAGCCAGTGGTGATGCGTCAAGTGGCGGAGGGGGCTTCGGCCGGCACGAAAAAGGAGGTGGTCGGCGGCGCTGATGATTAGGGGCACGGAATTGGAGGTGGAGGGGAAGGAATGTCCAGATTTGGAAGGAGGGGTTTCCTTTATATAGGCAGGGTTAGGGTTTGAGGGGTTAGGAGGGGTTTTGCTCCGTTTCTGGACACTCCGATCGCAATCGAACGGCACCGGATGGAGGGGGAAACTAGGTGGGGTTTGTGGGCTGTGTAGGAGGGTTAGACTGAGAGGATAGGGGAGAGATGCAGCTCGGCACGATTTCCGGGGACCGAAAACGTCCGATGTTAGACCGAGTATACTGCCGCTATAGTTAACCGACGGCGCATCAAACAGACTCCGAATGCGATGAAACTTGACAGACAACCTATCTACACTATAAAAACACCGCATGCCAACTCTCATCCCATTTCCAGAACATTTCCCGGCCACTTATAAAATACTATTTCGGACGTGCCTCGGGCGCGTGCAAGTGTGTCTGGCTCAGAACGGACAACGGAGAGAACTCGGGAAACCCGGACGGATGCAAGTTTTGAAAACTTGATGATGCAATGCACATGATGACATGGCAAGATGCGACACGCAAGCAAATGACAAGGCAACAACAACGAATAACTGGAAGACACCTGGCGCGCCGGTCTCGGGGAGTTACAACACTCCACTACTACGAGAGGATCTCGTCCTGAGATCTAGGATGGCACCGGAGAGAAACGGAAGAGGAAGAGGTAAAACAAAGTTTCTTCATCGACAAACAAGTGAAACCAAAGAACCTCGAGAGGTAAAACCATTTTCGAGAAAAGAGTGCAATGGAGATGATCGAAGTTGGAAACACCCCGTTAGAAAAGAGGAATATGGAAAAACGAAGAGAACCAAGAGGTTGAGTGACAAGATAGATATTGTGCCTACTCCGGTTAAAACAAGATAGAGAGGGAAAAGAAAAAATGATATAATTTGGGCAGCACTCCGATTGTAAATGGAAGGAATTGAACATGAACTTAACAAGATGAGAGGATACTTGATGATATTAATGACACACTGCCTCCGGAACTATTGAAATAAAGGCACAAAGGGTAAGAAAGATTTCAGACAACACTCCGGTTGAGAAGGGAGGTAAAACTTGACAAAATGGGAAGACCTTGAAAAGAGGTCACGACACTCCGGTTGAATGGATAAGCAAAAGGAAAGAACATGATCTTTGACAAAAAATGGGATGATGGGTGAAGAGATCAACATCTCTATGCCTCCGGAACGAAAGAATAGAAGTTGAATCGTTGGAAAGGAAAGAATTGAGAAGAAAATGGCAACTTCTGCCACAAATGAGCTTGGAAAACACCCTTCCAAGAAGGTTATAATGGAGTTGTTGGAAAACCACCAACGAAACGAAAAAGCTTGTAGTGGGCTTATGGAAAAACTTCTAAAAATTTTGAGGTGAAATTCTGCCACTAACGGAAACAACAGATTGAATTGACCTCAACAAGGAGACGAGAAACTTATATCACCGGGAGGATGAATGAAGAACTTGGTTCATTTATAAGCACCATAAATAGTACCAATCCTTAGGAAAAACTTTAGGTGAACTAAAACCCAAGATAACTCCAACGAAGAGATTGATGGATTGAGAAAAGATGCCTTGAGCGAAGAGAAAATGACGGATTTAGATATGTTACTCTTGAAAAACTTGTGAATGATGAAACACGAAGGGAAAATTGTCAAGAGTGACGTAACACCACCTCAAAAGATAAGGTAGAACGAATTGCACTTCAGAATGCAAGAAGAAGAATGATTGAACTCCTCAAAACAAGACATGTGTTGATCACCATGTTTATTTGAGAGTATAGCTTGGCGGATATTAACTTCGAGAGAAAACTTGAGGAAACTTTAAGAATGAAAGGAATCCTTGATGAGCCACCATGTAGAGCCTCCATGAAGAACTCCGGTAACAAAAGGATGATCAAACAAAAGGAAAGAGCAGTTGAAAACACAAGGTGAAGCCTTGCGATGATTTAGATGGAGCTTCGCAATGAGATAATGCGGAAAAACATGGAACTCCGGAAAAGAAAAGATGAAACAATTGAAACCGAGAATTTGATGAGCCTCCGGAATAAGGAATTAAATTTTCCTCGATGAAACAAGAATAAGAATTGCATTATGCTTATCCTTCATCAATTAAATTGATGGCACAATGGATTTGGCATACTACTCGTTCTCATTGGAAAGGATTGCGGAAAGATATAGCGCAAACTTGAGAAGTTCTTCGGCAAACCACCGGTAGGATTTGGAAACAACGAATGAATTGATATGATAACCAAGGAAGAGAACTCTTGAACGAACCACCGTAAGAATTAAAAAAAGAACGTAGCACAGGCACAATACACTGGGAAGAATTGTAAAATGAATGAAGATAGTTGAAGGAATTTAGATACATGAGAAAGAATAGATCACGAGCTGATTAGAGAATACTTGAATGATGCACCGGTAAGATTTGGAGAATGAGAGCTGAAAGCTGGGATGAATAATCCTAAGATGATGGACTTTGGACGAATCAAACTGAAAAAACTCATGAATTGCTCCGGATGGGTGAAAAGAATTCTCATAATAAAAACAATTATGAGAGGATGGTATCAATCTTGAACTACGCATCTCCGAGAGAACGGACAAGGTTTAAGAGAAAATCTTCTTCGGTCTTCAGATGTTGAGAATGACGATGAGAAACACCACCATGAATTATTGAGATACTCCGGGATGAATATTAGAAAGGTTGAACCAACGATGAATTTTTTTGAAAGATCTTGGAGAAAGACATTTCACTGATGATAATTCATTCATACGTCAACCTTTGGAATGAATTTGAGAATAACTCCGGGAAAATTAGAAGATTCAGGTAAGATCCTGGAAAAAGACCTGTGGGTTAGGGCTCACTCAAAACATATACCGTTGAACGAGTTAAAAGACAGATTGCACCAGTTGAATTAAATGGCTTGAATGAGATAACAATCTCGAAAAAACCTGAGCAAATGCAGAGTGGAAACACGAATCTTCGAGATATCTTGAGCACTCCGGAACAATTGAATAGCGAGAAGTGGATGATTATGAGGTGCACCGGCATGATAAAACATTTGAAACAAGGAAAAAGGATATGATCGACAAAGCTTGAATTAAAACCACCGGAGAAGAAAATGAGTGAAGAGTGACGAACTTGAGGCTTCCTTAGTATCTTCCTGAGAATCACCGGATAAGAACATCGACAGAAAAGAATGGAGAGACTTCCCATCAGTAAAATTGATACTTGATTAAGAAAACCGAGTCCTTGAAGAAAAGGGTGGGAGGGTGGGAAAACAAAGGTAGCTTGGGACGAATGAAATGAACACCGTTGAGAAGAACTGAGATTGGATCTTGCAAATGTTGAAATGATCGGATCGACTTAAAGAGAAACACGCCGGTAGAGAAGAAATTGAGATGACAATCTCGATGATCAAGAAGGATTAGCATTCACATAGATATATGAGAACACCGCTTAGGGAAGGTATGGAATCAACACTTGACATTGAAGCAACTCGAATACCACAACTCAAAACAAAACAAAGGATTGGCTTGCAGAAAAAGCCGGAACAAACATATGATAGGGATTTCATCCGAAATTTTTGTGGTGGGTCCCACACGGGCTCGATCGTACAACACCATCATGTACAAGGCAGTGCACATGACATAGGAAGTGTCCCCGAGTCAACATAGCAAAGGACTCTTTAAGACACTACGAGACCACTATAAAACCAACCGTGGATAGGCAGAGCACTAGACGTCGAACCCCAATCTCATATCATGCATCTGTCGGAAAGATATCCTAAGAGCTACTAGAATTCCCACTTATAATCTCCTGGAACTTTCTGGTTATGCAATCAGGTGTTGGGGATACATGGAAAGCATAATATCTCACCCAAACTAGCAATTCCTACATCCAGTTGTATCCATCCTTCAACACATAACCAAGAAACCTTCGGAAATCATTTACCTCAACCTTCAAAAAGCATCCGTTATACGAGTTATGGCAATACTCCCGAACTCCCGCCCCAGTACTGGGTGGCATCGACGTTATCTCACCAACAACTGCATAAGGAGTTTTTCGATGTCGGCGACCTCAGGTATTCCAGAACTGCAACGATAAAATTGTGACGACAACACCTTGGAGCTCAACTCCCCGGGACACTTCCACAACCCCTAAATGTTAGGAGGCACTAAGAACAATGTTCTCATCACAAAACCATTGGAACGATTTTCCAAGATACCCGCGTGATCCGAATTCATGAAATTTGAGAAGAGAAGAGTCAAAACTCTACGTTAGGAGGCCTCACTAGAGCTACAAAGGGACTGAGGAGTAAAAAGAATCCTACTCTCTGATATATATAATCCTAAGACTCAAAACATTTTGTTCAAGACTCAACAACGTCAGCGATTCGATCAAGTAGGGGGCTCCTAAGTCGGGGATGGCTCTAATTACCAACTTATAACACCCATGATGCGGCTATGTCTCCCACGTGTCGGAGCACAACTTAGAGGCATAACTGCCTAGTAGGCATGTCGCCAGAGGGGTAATCTTTACACATCCCATGTACTGAATAAGAAAGGGATAAAGAGTTGGCTTACAATCGCCACTTCACACAATACATAAATATAGCATACATAATCCAGAATACAATCAAGGTCCGACTACGGAACCAAAATAAAAGAAGACAACCGCAAATGCTAGATCCACGATCATCCCAACTGGGCTCCACTACTGATCGAACGGAAAAGACACAAAACACGACCAAGATCTTCATCAAGCTCCCTCTTGAGCTCGGTTGCGTCACCTGCCCTGGTATCATCGGCACCTGCAACTGTTTGGAAGTATCTGTGAGTCGCGAGGACTCATCAATCTCACACCCGTGAGATCATGACTATTTAAGCTTATGGGTGGGAAAGGGTAGTGAGGTGGAGCTGCAGCAAGCACTAGCACATATGGTGGCTAACTTACACTAATAAGAGCGAGAAGAGAAGCAATGCAACGGTTGTGAACTAGAAGTGATCAAGAAGTGATCCTGAAACTACTTACGTTAAAACATAACTCCAAAACCGTGTTCACTTCTCGGACTCCGCCGGAAAGAGACCATCATGGCTACACACGCGGTTGATGCATTTTAATTAAGTTAAGTGTCAAGTTCTCTACAACCGGATATTAACAAATTCACATCTGCCCATAACCGCGGGCACGGCTTTCGAAAGTTCAAACCCTGCAGGGGTGTCCCAACTTAGCCCATCACAAGCTCTCACGGTCAACGAAGGATATTCCTTCTCCCGGGAAGACCCGATCAGTCTCGGAATCCCGGTTACGAGACATTTCGACAATGGTAAAACAAGACCAGCAAGACCGCCCGATGCGCCGACATCCCGATAGGAGCTGCACATATCTCCTTCTCAGTGCAATACCGGATAAGCTAAGCATACAGGTACCAACATAACCCAAGTTGCCAAGGGACGGTCCCGCACGGTGCTCTAGTTCGGACCAACACTTAGACAAGCACTGGCCCCGGGGGGGGGGGGTAAAATAAATATGACCCTTGGGTTAGCCGACACAAGGGAAGGGTAATAGGTTGTTAGGCAAATATAAAACCAAGGTTTGGCCTTGCTGGAGGAGTTTTATTCAAAGCGAACTGCCAAGGGGTTCCCATAACACCCAACTGCATAAGGAACGCAAAGTGAAGGAACATAGCACCGGTATGACAGAAACTATGGCAGCAAAAGTGGAACAAAACACCAGGCATAAGGCCGAGCCTTCCACCCTTTACCAAGTATATAGATGCATTAATTAAATAAGAGATAATAATGATATCCCAACAATATCCATGTTCCAACAAGGAACAATCTTCAGCTTCACCTGCAACTAACAACGCTATAAGAGGGGCTGAGCAAAGCGGTAACTTAGCCAAACAACGGTTTGCTAGGAAAGGTGGGTTAGGTGCTTGACATGGCAATATGGGAGGCATGCTATAGCAAGTGGTAGGTATCGTGGCATAGCAATAGAGCGAACAACTAGAAAGCAAAGATAGAAGTGATTTCAAGGGTATGGTCATCTTGCCTGAGATCCCGCAAGGAAGAAGAACGAGTCCATGAAGAAGGCAAACGGACGTAGTCGAACGAATCCTCACAAACGTGATGTTATCAGAACTAACCCGAAGAAGCAACACCGGAAAGAAGCAAACAACATAGTAAACAACCATCGCATAAGCATGGCATGATGCACAACCAAGTATGATGCATGACCGGTTTAATGAAGCATGACATGGCAAAGTGCACAAACAACACTACAAATTAAGTGGAGCTCAATATGCAACTCCGTTGCATATTGACGAAACACCACGTGACTTATTTAGTTCTCTCTCATTTATGTACTCAACAATATTAAATGTTGATTAACTTGGCAAGGGGTGAAGCACAACAAAACTACCTATCTAGGCAAGTTTAAATGAGGCCGGAAACAACGAACAACAATTTCGGAAACTCCTCATGTGCATATATTAGGTTTCGTACTGTTCTTCCCTAAACATAATTTTATAGTTGTTAAACATGCAAAGTAATGCCACCATGTTAAACTAGGCATTTTTCTACCCCATTTACATATAAAGTTTATTTAAATCCGAGCTACAGTTAATTAGTTATGAATTAAATCATTTTAGCATGTTATGTAAGCAAACATCATTTTAAACATGTCAAACATGATTGAAAGTTGGATATTATTAACCTAGATGAAATTCTAGTCAAGTTACATATATAATTTATTTAGATCCGATATACGGTTGGTGAGTTATGATATACATGATTTAGGCGGATTATTTTATAAAACTGGCAGTCTCAGGAAAATTAGGAAAAATTGCAGATATGTAAAAAACGTATGTGGTCCAAAACGAGTCGCGGGCCTAACAGGAACATGCACTGGGAGGGGGGCAGCTCACCATGGGCCAACAGGCCGGCGGTTGCGTGGCTAGGCCTTGGAGGCCGAGCGGGCCCAACAGGGCGATGGGCGGCATGGGCGTCCTCCTCCTCTCGCTCCCGCACGAGTAGAGGGCCAGCGGCATGGCTGTGCGGCGAACGACGATAGGAAGGAGTGGAGGCGGACCCGGAGGTGCGGAGCCGGACGGGATCCGCCTGATCCATCCGTCTCCGGCGACGGTGGGGAGCTACGGTGAGCGGGGCGACCAAGGCGGACGACGGGTGCCTACGGGAGAGAGAGAGAGGATGAGAGGGAGAAGGAGGAGGCAGGTAGGGGAAGGAAGGAGAGCGGAGCAGTGACCTGGCCTGGGGACATGGCGACGCACCGGCGAGGTGCGCAACGGCGGCGGGGTCAGAGGTCCCCGGCGGGAGAGGTGATGGCGGCGCTCCCACGATCCAGCTCGGGGTCGAGCAGGAGGAGGCGCGGGCTTGCGCGAGGAACCAATGGCGGCATTCGGGCAGCCGTGCGGGCCTGGGCGGGCAACGCCTGGGCCCGGCGGGCCACGGTGGTGGAGGGCGCGGGGCTGGGACGCGTGGCGGCCTCGGAGAGGTGGAGGCTGGCGGCTTCGGCGGCGCCAGCCATTGGAGATGCGCCAAGTGGCGGAGGGGGCTTCGGCCGGCACGGAGAAGGAGGTGGTCGGTGGCGCTGATGATTAGGGGTGCGGAATTGGAGGTGGAGGGGAAGGAATGTCCAGATTTGTAAGGAGGGGTTTCCTTTATATAGGCAGGGTTAGGGTTTGAGGGGTTAGGAGGGGTTTTGCTCCGTTTCTGGACCCTCCGATCACAATCGAACGCACTGGACGGAGGGGGAAACTAGGTGGGGTTTGTGGACTTTGTAGGAGGGTTAGACTGAGAGGAGAGGGGAGAGATGCAGACCGACACGATTTCCGGAGACCGAAAACATCCGATGTTAGACCGACTATACTACCAATATAGTTAACTGACGGGGCGTCAAACGGACTCCGAATGCGATGAAACATGGCAGGCAGCCTATCTACTCTATAACAACACCACATGCCAACTCTCATCCCATTCCAAGAACATTTCCCGCCCACTTATAAAATACTATTTCAGACGTGTCGTGGGCGCATGCAAGTGTGTCTGGGCTCAGAACGGACAACTGAGAGAACTGGGGAAACCCGGACGGATGCAAGTTTTGAAAACATGATGATGCAATGCACATGATGACATGGCAAGATGTGACACGCAAGCAAATGACAAGGCAACAACAGCGAATAACTGGAAGACACCTGGCGCGTCGGGCTCGGGGCATTACAGAACCGTTATGTGATGAAGTCGGGGCATAATTTATTTATTGATTGTCTTCCTTATGAGTGGTGGTCGGGGACGAGCGATGGTCTTTTCCTACCAATCTATCCCCCTAGGAGCATGCACGTAATACTTTGCTTTGATAACTTGTAGATTTTTGCAATAAGTATATGAGTTCTTTATGACTAATGTTGAGTCCATGGATCATACACACTCTCACCCTTCCACCATTGCTAGCCTCTCTAATACCGCGCGCTTTTCGCCGGTATCATACACCCACCATATACCTTTGTCAAAACAGCCACCATACCTACCTATCATGGCATTTTCATAGCCATTCTGAGATATATTGCCATGCAACTTTCCACCGTTCCATTTTCTATGACATGCTCCATCATTGTAATATTGCTTTGCATGATCATGTAGTTGACATTGTATTTGTGGCAAAGCCACCATTCATAATTCTTTCATACATATCACTCTTGATTCATTGCATATCCCGGTACACCGCCAGAGGCATTCACATAGAGTCATATTTTGTTCTAAGTATCGAGTTGTAATTGTTGAGTTGTAAGTAAATAAAAGTGTGATGATCATCATTTTTGGAGCATTGTCCCAAGTGAGGAAAGGATGATGGAGACTATGATTCCCCCACAAGTCGGGATGAGACTCCGGACGAAAAATAATAATAAAAAAGGCCAAAGAAGCCCAAATAAATAAATAAAAAATGAGAGAAAAAGAGAGAAGGGACAATGCTACTATCCTTTTACCACACTTGTGATGCAAAGTAGCACCATGATTTTCATAATAGAGAGTCTCTTATGATATCACTTTCATATACTAGTGGGAATTTTTCATTATAGAACTTGACTTGCATATTCCAATGATGGGCTTCCTCAAAATGCCCTAGGTCTTCGTGAGCAAGCAAGTTGGATGCACACCCACTTAGTTTCTTTTTGAGGCTTCATATACTTATAGCTCTAGTGAATCCTTTGCATGGTAATCCCTACTCACTCACATTGATATCTATTGATGGGCATCTCCATAGCCCGTTGATACGCCTAGTTGATGTGGGACTATCTTCTCCCTTTTTTCTTCTCCACAACCAACATTCTACTTCACCTAAAGTGTTGTGTCCATGGCTCACGCTCATGTATTGCGTGAAGATTGAAAAAGTTTGAGAACATTAAAAGTATGAAACAATTGCTTGGTTTTCATCGGGGTTGTGCATGATTTAAATACTTTGTGTGGTGAAGATGGAGCATAGCCAGACTATATGATTTTGTAGGGATAACTTTTTTTGGCCATGTTATTTCGAAGAGACATAATTGCTTACTTAGTATGCTTGAAGTATTATTATTTCTATGTCAATATTAAACTTTTGTCTTGAATCTTTCGGATATGAATATTCATGACACAATTAAGAAGAATTACATTGAAATTATGCCACGTAGCATTCCACATCAAAAATCTGTTTTTATCATTTACCTACCCGAGGACGAGCAAGAATTAAGCTTGGGGATGCTTGATACGTCTCCAACGTATCTATAATTTTTGAAGGCTCCATGCTATATTATCTTCTATTTTGGACATTATTGGGCTTTATTTTTCACTTTTATATTATTTTTGGGACTAACCTACTAACCGGAGGCCCAACCCAGAATTGCTATTTTTTTGCCTATTTAAGGGTTTCGAAGAAAAAGAATATCAAACGGAGTCCAAACGGAATGAAACCTTCGGGAACGTGATTTTTGGAACGAACAAGATCCAGGAGACTTGGATGTACCCCTTCCTCCTATATATACCTACGTACCCCTGAACGATCAGAGACGGAGCCAAAACCCTAATTCCACCGCCGTAACTTTTTGTATCCACGAGATCCCATCTTGGGGCCTATTCTGGAGCTCCGCCGGAGGGGGCATCGATCACGCAGGGCTTCTACATCAACACCATAGCCTCTCTAATGACGTGTGAGTAGTTTACCTCAGACCTTCGGGTCCATAGTTATTAGCTAGATGGCTTCTTTTCTCTTTTTGGATCTCAATACAAAGTTCTCCCCCTCTCTTGTGGAGATCTATTCGATGTAATCTTCTTTTGCGGTGTGTTTGTTGAGACCGATGAATTGTGGGTTTATGATCAAGTTTATCTATGAACAATATCTAAATCTTCTCTAAATTCTTTTATGCATGATTGGTTATCTTTGCAAGTCTCTTCGAATTATCAGTTTGGTTTGGCCTACTAGATTGATCTTTCTTGCAATGAGAGAAGTGCTTGGCTTTGGGTTCAATCTTGCGGTGTCCTTTCCCAGTGACAGTAGGGGCAGCAAGGCACGTATTGTATTGTTGCCATCAAGGATAACAAGATGGTTTTTTTTATCATATTGCATGAATTTATCCCTCTACATCATGTCATCTTGCTTAAGGCGTTACTCTGTTCTTATGAACTTAATACTCTAGATGCATGCTGGATAGCGGTTGATATGTGGAGTAATAGTAGTAGATGCAGGAAGGAGTCGGTCTACTTGTCTCGGACGTGATGCCTATATACATGATCATACCTAGATATTCTCATAACTATGCTCAATTCTGTCAATTGCCCAACAGTAATTTGTTCACCCACCGTAAAATAATTATGCTCTTGAGAGAAGCCACTAGTGGAACCTGTGGCCCCCAGGTCTATCTTCTATCATATTAATCTTCCAACGCTTAGTTATTTTCATTGCCTTTTATTTTACTTTGCATCTTTATCATAAAAATACCAAAAATATTATCTTATCATATCTATTAGATCTCACTCTCGTAAGTGACCGTGTAGGGATTGACAACCCCTTATCGCGTTGGTTGCGAAGATTTATTTGTTTTGTGTAGTTGCGAGGGACTGGCGCGTAGCATCCTACTGGATTGATACCTTGGTTCTCAAAAACTAAGGGAAATACTTACGCTATTTTTCTGCACCATGCTTTCCTCTTCAAGGGAAAACCAACGCAAGTGCTCAAGAGGTAGCAAGAAGGATATTGAATTCAAATGGGATTTACTGGAAACCTCTGAAGATTGGGAACTCGACGAAGGTAAGGAGTCAGGTATAAACCTTAAGTTTGATTGTGTGAAATCTTTTATGGATACCGATGCTTTTCGTGATTTTAGTAGTAAATATGGACTTGACTCTGAGATAGTAGCTTCTTTATGTGAATCTTTTGCTACTCATGTTGATCTCCCTAAGGATAAGTGGCTTAAATATCATCCTCCCATTGAAGTTAAAGTAGTAGAACCTATTAAGTTTGAAACAGAAACTATTACTTACAATGTTGATCCTATTGTTCCTACTGCTTATATTGAGAAACCACCTTTTCGTATTATAATAAAGGATCATGCTAAAGCTGCAACTGTGGTTCGTAAGAGTTATACTACAACCCATGAGCAAATTAAAGTTGAACCTAGTATTGCTATGGTTAAAGATCTCTTGGTTGATAATATTGATGGGCATGTTATTTATTTTTGTGATGAAGCTGCTAGAATTACCAAACCCGATATGAAAGATAAAAATAGACCTGTTGTTGGCATGCCTGTTGTTTCTGTTAAAATAGGAGATCATTGTTATCATGGCTTATGTGATGTGGGTGCCAGTGTGAGTGCAATTCCTTATACCTCGTATAAAGAAATTGTGAATGATATTGCACCTGCTGAGATAGAAGATATTGATGTTACTATTAAGCTTGCTAATAGAAATACTATATCACCAATTGGGATTGTTAGAGATGTTGAAGTCTTGTGTGGAAAAATTAAATATCCTACTGGTTTTCTTGTTCCTGGTTCCCCACCAGATAATTTTTGTCCAATTATATTTGGAAGACCCTTCTTGAATACTATTAACGCTAAGATAGACTGCGAGAAAGATATTGTTATTGTTGGTTTGGGGGATATGTCTCATGATTTTAATTTCTCTAAATTTCGTAGACAACCCCATGATAAAGAATTGCTTAGTAAGGATGAAATTATTGGTCTTGCTTCCATTGTCGTGCCTCCTACTGATCCTTTAGAAAAATATTTTCTAGACCATGAAAATGATATGTTTATGAATGAAAGAAGGGAAATAGACGAAGTATTCTTTAATCAAGGACCTATTTTGAAACACAATTTGCCTGTTGAAATCCTTGGGGATCCTCCTCCACCTAAGGGTGATCCCGTGTTTGAGCTTAAACAATTACCTGATTGTAACGCCCCGGACACACCCGCTAGTGGTCGTTACTCCTGGTGGGATCTAGACTGGCCCCATAGATCAATACTAGTCTTTTCTGCGCACTTTCTCCTCACTCGTGCGCACCCGGGAGCAACTTCCTGGTAGGTAACCCATCTTGAAACTACTCCAAGCTGAGCATGCTTAACTTTGGAGTTCTTTCCGAATGGGCTACCTGAAAAGAAGGAATTCCTTATTGATATGAGTAGTCTATCATCCCTATTAAGCCAGGCTATCACATACACCCCCACTCAGAGGAACTGAAGTCTTCATCAGGCCACAGGAACGTTCCCTCTTGGCACATATGTCTGTGCATCCAGTCCGACACATGTACCATGCCGTGTGCCACGACGGGTCACAAACGTCATGCACGACATGATTGCACACCGCAAACATCCATGTAACCACGAGGGTTGGCTCTGATACCAACTTGTAACACCCCGGACACACCCGTCGGTGGTCATTATCCAGGTGGGATCTAGACTGGCCCCACAGATCAAAACTAGTCTTTTCTACAAACTTTGTCCTCATTCATACACACCCGGGAGCAACTTCCCGGTCGGTTACCCATCGTGAAACTACTCCATGTTGAGAACGCTTAACTTTGGAGTTCTTTCCGAACGGGCTCCCGGAAAAGAAGGAATTCCTTATTTATATGAGTAGTCTATCATCCCTAATAAGCCAGGCTATCACACTAATATCTGAAATATGCTTATCTTGATGAAAAGAAGATATATCCTGTTGTTATTAGTGCTAACCTTTTAGAGCATGAAGAAAAGAAATTATTGAAAACTCTGAAGAAGCACCGTGCCGCTATTGGATATACTCTTGATGATCTTAAGGCATTAGTCCCACTCTATGTCAACATAAAATTAAATTGGAGAAAGCTTCTAAACCAGTTGTTGATCATCAATGACTGTTAAATCCTAAGATGAAAGAAGTGGTAACAAATGAAATACTAAAGCTTCTGGGGGCACGTATAATTTATCCTATTGCTGATAGTCAATGGGTAAGTCCTGTTTGTTGTGTCCCTAAGAAGGGAGGTATTTTTGTCGTTCCTAATGATAAGAATGAATTGATTCCTCAAAGAATTGTTATAGGTTATAGAATGGTAATTGATTTCAACAAATTAAATAAAGCTACTAGAAAAGATCATTACCCCATACCTTTTATTGATCAAATGCTAGAAAGATTATCCAAGCACAGACATTTTTGCTTTCTAGATGGTTATTATGGTTTGTCTCAAATAGCTGTGTCAAAACATGATCAAGAGAAAACCACTTTTACTTGCCCTTTCGATACCTTTGCTTATAGACGTATGCCTTTTGGTTTATGCAATGCACCTACTACCTTTCAAAGATGCATGACTGCTATTTTCTCTGAGTTTTGTGAAAAGATTGTTGAGGTTTTCATGGATGATTTTTCCATTTACGGAACTTCTTTTGATGATTGCTTAAGCAACCTTGATTGATTTTTGCACAGTTGTGAAGAAAATAATCTTGTCTTGAACTGGGAGAAGTGCCAATTTATGGAATGAAGGTATTGTCTTGGGGCATAAAATTTCTGAATGAGGTACTGAAGTTGATAAAGCTAAAGTAGATGCTAATGAAAAGATGTTGTGTCCTAAAGATATTAAAGGTATAAGAAGTTTTCTTGCTCATGCCGGTTTCTATAGGAGGTCAATTAAAGACTTCTCTAAAATTTCTAGGCCTCTCACTAATCTCTTGCAAAAAGATGTTCCTTTTATTTTTGATGATGATTGTGTAGAAGAATTTGAAATACTTAAGAAAGCCTTGATTTCTGCACCTATTTATTCACCCACCTGATTGGAATTTACCCTTTGAAATTATGTGTGATGCTAGTGTTCGGGAACGCAGTAATTAAAAAAAATTCCTACGCCCATGCAAGATCAATCTAGGTGACGCATAGCAACGAGAGGGGAAGAGTGTTGTCCATGTACCCTCGTAGACCGAAAGCGGAAGCGTTATGACAACACGGTTGATGTAGTCGTACATCTTCATGATTCGACCGATCTTAGCACCGAAGGTACGTCACCTCCGCGATCTGCACACATTCAGCTCGGTGACGACCCACGAACTCTAGATCCAGCTGAGTGTCGAGGGAGAGTTTCTTCAGCACGATGGCGTGATGACGGTGATGATGAAGCTACCGGCGCAGGGCTTCGCCTAAGCACTGCAACGATATGACCGAGGTGGATTATGGTGGAGGGGGGCACTGCACACAACTAAACAATGTCAACTTGTGTGTCTATGAGGTGCCCCCTCCCCCGTATATAAAGGAGTGGAGGAGGGGGAGGGTCGGCCTCCTATGGCGTGCCCCAAGGGGGGATTCCTACTCCTACTAGGAGTAGGTTTCCCCCCTTGCCTAGTCCAACTAGGAAGGGAAAGGAAGGGGAAAGAGGGGAGAAGGAAGGAGGGGGGTGCCGCCTACTCCTAGTCCAATTCAGACCAGCCCATAGGGGGGCACACCTTGAGGCCCTTCTCTTCTTTCTCGTATGGCCCATTAAGGCCCACTACTTCCCCCGGCGAATTCCCGTAACTCCCCGGTACTCCGGAAAATACCCGAATCACTCGGAACCTTTCCGATGTCCGAATATAGCTTTCCAATATATCAATCTTTACGTGTCGATCATTTCAAGACTTCTCGTCATGTTTGTGATCTCATTCAGGACTGCGAACAACCTTCGGTACATCAAATCATATAACTCATAATACAAACCGTCATCAAACGTTAAGCGTGCGGACCCTACAGGTTGGAGAACTATGTAGACATGACCGAGACACATCTCCGGTAAATAACCAATAGCGGAACCTAGATGCTCATATTGGCTCCTACATATTCTACGAAGATCTTTATCGGTCAAACCGCATAACAACATATGTCATTCCCTTTGTCATCGGTATGTTACTTGCCCGAGATTCGATCGTTCGTTTTGCATTCCGGCACTCCTATGCTCTCCGGTGTCCCCTTTTGCCTATTTTCGTGTGCAAGTGTTAAACTTTCTCGGATTGGTCCGAGATTTGACAAGTGGCCTTGCTTCACTACCGGTAGACCACCTGTCAAGTTTCGTACCATTTGGAGTCCGTTTGATACTCCAACGGTTAACCGAGGAACCGTAAAGGCCTCATGTGTGTTGCAGCCCAACACCCCTCCAAAGTGGCACAAAACCCATCCAAACCACCTCCATCCTCTCGTTCGTTCGATCATGATCGCGTGGCCGAAAACCGCACCTCATTTGGACTCTCCTAGCTCCTTCTATGTATAAATAGGTGGCCCCTCCTCCAAATTCGCGGCAAACCCTAAAAAATCTCCCCCGCCGCCACCGGACGCATCCGAGACGGCTGGACGTGTCCGTGCCGCCACACGCAGCCAACCCCGCGCTGCCATGTGGCGCACCCGCGCCCACATTGCCGCCGCCGCACGGGGCACAGATCTGGCCCACCCCGGGCCGCCGCCCCGGTCTCCGCCTCCTCCCCCACGCCGGCGCCCGCGCGCTGCCGACCTCCGTCGCCCGTCCGGCCGGCACCTCCTTGCCGAACCGCCGTCCCTGCTTTGCCGGGCCACCGCCGCTGCACGCCACTCCGCCGCCCGCCGTCCGCACCGCCCGCCCGCGTCGCCTCCACCAGATCCGGCGAGCGCCGGCCATCCCGTCCCACCTCGCCGGCGCCCCGGCTTCAACTCTGGCCACCGCAAGATTCCTCGACGATGAACCTCGAACTCCGTGCCCGAGAACCCTAGATCCAGATCAGCTTCGAAGGTCTATTTTCGTCTAAGTTCTTCTTCCCTATTCATATTTTCTAGACATGTTCATGGCATCATATCTTTGCATCCGTAGCTCCGTTTTGGGCGTGCCATATATCAAAATGTTCATCCGTTTGTCCTCTTCATTTCATTCCATTGCACCATGCCTGTTTGAGTCCATCTTGATGCCTAAAATGCTATTGCAAGAGTGCTATAAAATGTTAATTCCTATTTATTAACAGATTATGTACATTTGTCATTTTTGCCATGATTGTTGTGTGCCTCCTATGAACTTGAGCCCTACATGTGTTTTGAGCTATGCCATGCCATCTTTACAGGGGTGTATGCCATGTATTTTTGTGATCAATGTGGTGACTAGCACATCCATGCAAAGTAGCTCTCGTGATGTTGCTGATTTCAGGGACATAGAATTCTTCTAAGTCATTTCCCTGATGTTATTTTTATGCCATGTATTCATTTTGCCAAGGTTGTTGTAGTTGATCCATGCATGCTATGAGTTTGTTCTTGACATGTTTAGCTTCTTGATCATGTCTTCTTGCTGGGTGTATTCTTAGTTTGTCATGCAATGTATTGTGTTGAGTGCATCGAGATCGCAAACATGCCTACGTAACTCTGTTTTTGCCATGTCCAGTTTTCTGTTAAGTCTGAATCTGTTAACGAAACTTGCTATGTTTACATGGGTGACATCATGTTTTCTGTGCCCTTTTGGCTTATGGTCAGTAAGGGACCTTTTTATATGCTTTGAGTAGATTCATGCCATGCTTTGATTTGCTATGTTAAGTTCCTATAGCATGTTGTTATCTTGCTCTACAGATTGCTTCCTGATGTTAAATCCTGACATGTGTTATTTTCACTAAGTCGGTGATGTTGTTATCTTTTGCACTTTTTCCATGCTTGTTCGAGCCTGCTATTGTGTGATCTAGCCGTAGCTCACTGCTCATCTTTTGTCAAGCATCTTGAGTAGATCACTGCCATGTGCTTTGTTGCTATGTTAGAGTGCAGTAGCTTATTTTCTTGTTGCATTCTAGATGGCATCGTGCTCTTAATCGTAGAATCGTGCCATTCTTGTTTTGCTTGCCGTTTGCAAACTGTGCATCCGATTCCGGTGATCTTTATATCGATTTCAACCGAAATAAACTCATCTTTCCAGAGGCACTCTTGGTTTGCGAAGTTGAGGCCTGGCTCAATCTTTTCCTTCCGGAGCACGCATATGCATTGCATATCACATCCCGCATATCATGCCATGTTTTGCATCATGTTTCTTGCGCATTGCACCGTGGTTGATTGTGTTTTCCTTTGCTTGTGTTCTTGCCTTGGGTAGATCCGGGAGAGGAGTACGTGATCGAGGAACCCGTTGAGTACGTTTACGAGGATCAAGCTTACGTCAACTCGGAGAACTTTGCAGGCAAGATGACCATACCCACGAAATCACTTCTATCTTTGCTTGCTAGTCGCTCGCTCTTTTGCTATGCCTATGCCGCGATACCTACCACACGCTTTATCATGCCTCCCATATTGCCATGTCAAACCTGTAACCCACCTTGTCCTAGCAAACCGTTGTTTGGCTATGTTACCGCTTTGCTCAGCCCCTCTTATAGCGTTGCTAGTTGCAGGTGAAGATTGGAGTTTGTTCCTTGTTGGAACATGATTATTGTTGGGATATCACTATTATATCTTGTTTACTTCAATGCATCTATGTACTTGGTAAAGGGAGGAAGGCTCGGCCTTATGCCTGGTGTTTTGTTCCACTCTTGCCGCCCTAGTTTCCGTCATACCGGTGTTATGTTCCTTGATTTTTCGTTCCTTACGTGGTTGGGTTCTAATGGGTACCCCTTGACAGTTCGCCTTGAATAAAACTCCTCCAACAAGGCCCAACCTTGGTTTTACCATTTTCCACCTAAGGCTTTTTCCCTTGGGTTCCACGGACTCAAGGGTCATCTTTATTTTAAACCCCCGGGCCAGTGCTCCTTTGAGTCTTGGTCCAAACTAGAGCCCCTAGCAGCGCCTCCTCAGGGAAACTCGAGGGTTTGTTTTAGTTGTACGGATTGCTTATCCGATGTGCCCTAAGAACGAGATATGTGCAGCTCCTATCGGGATTTGTCGGCACATTCGGGCGGCTTTGCTGGTCTTGTTTTACCATTGTTGAAATGTCTTGTAACCTGGATTTCGAGTCTGATCGGGCCGTCCTGGGAGAAGGAATATCCTTCGTTGACCGTGAGAGCTTGTGATGGGCTAATTTGGGACAACCCTGCAGGGTTTTGAACTTTGAAAGTCGTGCCCGCGGTTATGGGCAGATGGGAATTTGTTAATGTCCGGTTGTAGAAAACTTGACACTAAACTTAATTAATATGCATCAACCGCGTGTGTAGCCGTGATGGTATCTTTTCGGCGGAGTCCGGGAAGAGAACACGGTCTCGTGTTATGCTTGAATGTAAGTAGTTCTAGGATCACTTCTTGATCATGATAGCTTCTCGACCGTGCTTTGCCTTCTCTTCTCGCTCTCATTTGCGCATGTTAGCCACCATATATGCTAGTTCTTGCTGCAGGTCCACCTCACTACCTTTTCCTACCCATAAGCTTAAATAGTCTTGATCGCGAGGGTGTGAGATTGCTGAGTCCCCGTGAATCACAGATTACTTCCAAAAACCAAATGTAGGTGCCGATGATGTCATTCCAGGAGATGCAACCAAACTCAAGTGGGAGTTCGACGAGGACTCAGGGCGTTACTACGTTTCCTTTCCAGATGATCAGTACTGGAGCCAAGTTGGGGCGATCGGGGATCTTATGCATTTGGGGTTGTCTTTATTTTGGTTCCGTAGTCGGACCTTGATTGTATTCTGGATGATGTAATGCTATATTTATGTATTTTGTGAAGTGGCGATTGTATGCCAACTCTGTACCTCTTTCTTATTCAGTACATGGGATGTGTAAAGATTACCCCTCTTGCGACATGCCTACAATGCAGTTATGCCTCTAAGTCGTGCCCCGACACGTGGGAGATATAGCCGCATCGTGGGTGTTACAAGTTGGTAATCAGATCCTTCCCCGACTTAGGAGCCCCCTGCTTGATCGAATCGCTGGCGTTGTTGAGTCTGGAAAAATGTTTTGAGTCTTTTAGGATTATATATGTCGGAGAGTAGGATTCTTTTTACTCCTCAGTCCCTTCGTCGCTCTGGTGAGGCATCCTGACGTAGAGTTTTGACTCTTCTCTTCCCAAATTTCACTAATTATTTCTTTAGGATCACGCGGGTATCTTGGAATCGTTCCGATGGTTTTGTGACGAGAACATTGTTCTTGGTGCCTCCTGAGATTTAGAGGTTGTGGCAGTGTCCCGGGGAGTTGAGCTTCGAGGTGTTGTCATCACAATTTTATCGTTGTAGTTCTGGAATACCTGAGTTCGCCGACATCGAAAATCTCTTTTATGCAGTTGTTGGTGAGATAACCTCGACGCCACCCAGTACTGGGGCGGGAGTTCGGGAGTATTTCCATAACTCGTATAATTGATTCTTTTCGAAGGTGGAGGTAAATGATTTCCGAAGGTTTCTTGGTTATGTGTTCAAGGATGGATACAGCTGGATGTAGGATTTGCTAGTTTTGGGTGAGATATTATGCTTCCCCTATATCGCCAACACCTGATTGCATAACCGGAAAGTTTTGGGAGTTTCATAGGTGGGAATTCATGTAGCTCTAGTATTTCTTCCACGGATATTTGGTTTGTGATTGGGTAATCCTTACCAAGTATTTGTTCATGTCCATACTTTATTGTTTTATTCATCTATCTCTATCTAAGTGGCTTCTCAATTTATGGAAGTGTGATGATTTACTTCGGAATTCAGTCGTTCATTCTTGTTCAAATGTTAAGGCTATATGTTGCAATTTCGATCCATTTGATTCAGCTTGAATATATGTCTTTCAAGATGCTAACGGATGTCACCCTCTTCAGGATGGCTCCTCCAACGCGTCAGAATCCAGAACCTCCGCCACCACCTCCATCTCTGGAGGCATGGCAAGCTGTGATGGCCGCTACCAACGCCAACACGCAGTTGATTATGCAACTCTTGCAAGAGCGCAACTAAGGAAATCAAGGCCATGGCAACAATCAAACTCAATTTGCTACCCTCAACCAGTTCCTCGCAAACCAGCCGAAGTCCTTCAGGAACTATGTCGAGGCCACAGACGCTGATGATTGGCTCGTGGATATCTGCAAACATTTTGAGTGTAGCACGTCACGCTTGAGGACTTTGTCAAGTTTGCTTCGTACCAACTCAAAGACCAAGCTGCAGAGTGGTATCAATAATACAAAGATTCCAGAGGAGGTCATGTGATTACTTGGGATGAGTTCCCTCAAGACCTCAAAGCTCACCACATTCCTGAGAGTGTTGTTGAGAGTAAGCGTGAGGAGTTCCGCAATCTGAAGCAAGGCAGCTTGTCTGTTTACCAATACAACATCCTGTTCTAGAGGCTCGCTCGCTTCACCAACCAAGACGTCCCTGACGAGAAGAGCATGATTTATCAGTTTAGAGGTGGCCTCAGAGAAGATCTGCAACTAGCTCTTGTGCTTTTTGAGCCGAAAAAGTATGATGAATTCTACAACATGGCACTGAAACAAGAAGCTGCTCAGCTCAAGTGCGATGCTTCCAAGAAGAGAGTCAGGGATGCAACTCCTTCTTGTTCTTCAACTCAAGTGGCAGCTAAGCAGCAAAAGTACTAGTTTCCTCCTCCTCCTCTGTTCCGTCAGCCTTATCAGCAGAAGAGCAAAGGTGGCAATGGATCTTCCCACCCACCCAACCCATCCTTTCAGAACAAAGCTTCGTCTCATGCTCCAAGGTCAAAGCGCCCCGTATCACCGGCCGCTCTCAGAGATTATGTGCAACAAGTGTCAGCAGAAGGGTCACTATGCAAACAAATGCTTCAACTAGAGGCGTCTTCCGCCTCCTCCTCCTGTGAGATCTGCTAGCAATGCAGTGGTCAAGCATAATCCCAAGTTTTCAAAGGTCAACATGGTGAACGCAGCTCAGGCAGAGGACTCTTCAGAAGTGATCATGGGTAACCTTCCTATTAATGATATTCCTGCAAAAGTTCTTTTTGATACTGGTGCATCACATTCTTTCATTTCAAGACCTTTTGTGACTATGCATGATTTGGTTACTCAAGTATTGCCAAGACCTTTGTCTATTGTTTCTCCGGCCTGACAAATGACTTCTCGAGTATTCGTTTCGAATGTGTCTATCAAGATGGGTGACTATAAGTTTCTGTCTTCTCCTAATGTTCTTGGTGACTCGGATATTGATCTTATTCTCGGAATGGACTGACTTTCTAAGCACAAGGCTCAACTCAATTGTGCTGCCAGGAAGATTCAATTGACACACTCGTCTGAGGATGTGATCATCTATGCCACTCATGATGATACCATTCGACTGTTTTCTCTCAACGAGAAGGCGAGTTGAATGCCATCTCTCATATTCCAGTCATTTGTGAATATCAAGACGTCTTTCCAGAAGAGCTTCCAGGAATGCCTCCTCACCGGCCAGTTGAATTCGTCATCGATCTTGAGCCTGGCACGGAACATGTTTGCAATCGTCCTTACAAGCTTGGACCAGAAGAGTTGAAGGAGCTGAAGAAAAAACTCGATATACAAGAGCGTATGGGTCTCATCCGACCAAGTTCTTCTCCTTGGGGTTGTGGTGTTCTTTTTGTCAAGAAGAAGGATGGCACGGACCGACTTTGTGTCGACTACCGTCCATTGAACAAGAAGACCATAAAGAACAAGTACCCACTTCCCAACATCAATGAGCTTTTCGAACAACTCAAAGGTGCTCAAGTATTCTCCAAGCTTGACCACTGTATGGGTTATCATCAGATTCGCATTCGTGAACAAGATATCCCCAAGACAGCATTCAGGACAAGCTATGGTTCATATGAATACACTGTCATGTCTTTCGGCCTTGTCAAGGCTCCTCCAACATTGTCTCGCATGATGAACTTCATCTTCAACCCTTACACAAATGACTTCGTCTTGGTCTATCGCGATGACATTTTGGTCTTTTCCAAGAACAAGGAGGATCATGCCAAGCACTTGAGATTGGTACTCGACAAACTCAGAGAACATCAGTTCTACGCAAAGTTTTCGTAGTGCGAGTTTTGGCTCAATGAGGTTCTCTACCTTGGGCATATCATCTCCGCTAAGGGCATAGATGTTAATTCTGAGAAGGTGTTTGCAATTGTGAATTGGGAACTGCCTCAGAATGTGAAGCAACTATGCAGCTTCCTTGGGCGCACAAGCTATTGTCGAAGATTCGTTGAGAATTTCTCTAAGATCGCGAAGCCTCTTTCTAACCTCCTCCAGAAGCATGTGAAGTATGTATGGATGCCTGAATGTGACATCGCTTTCAACACCCTCAAAGAGAAGTTCGTCACCGCTCCAGTTCTGACTCCTCCTGACGAATCCAAACCATTCGAGGTTTTCTGTGATGCTTCCCTTCAAGGTCTCGGTGCTGTGTTAATGCAAGAGAAGAAAGTTGTGGCCTATACCTCTCGCCAGTTGAAGCCCAACAAAAAGAACTACCCCACTCATGACCTCAAGTTGGCGGCAGTTGTCCATGCTCTTTTAACATGGAGACATCTCTTGTTGGGAAGGAAAGTGGACATCTTCACTAATCATAAGAGTCTCAAGTACATCTTAACTCAGCCCAACCTCAATCTCAGGTAGACTCGTTGGGTTGAAATGATTCAAGACTATAATCCGAGTACTCCAGGCAAGGCCAATGTCATTGCTGACGCTTTGAGTAGGAAGGCTTACTGCAACAGTTTGATTCTCAAGCCCTTCCAACCGGATCTATGTGAAGCTTTTCGCAAACTTAATCTCCAAGTTGTTCCTCCAGGATTCCTTGCCAACCTCCAAGTCTCTCCTACTTTGGAAGATCAGATTCATGAGGCTCAACTTCTTGATGCAATGGTGAAGAAGGTGAAGATTGGGATTGCCAAGAGCCAACCCAAGTACAAGTGCTATTGCCTTGATGACAAAGATACTCTATTCTTTGAGGATCGAATTGTTGTTCCTAAGGGTGACCTTCGTAAAGTCATTATGAACGAGGCTCACAATTCACTCCTATCTATTCATCCTGGAAGTACAAAGATGTACCATGACCTCAAGCAGTCGTATTGGCGGACTCGAATGAAGCGTGAGATTGCTCAGTTTGTGAATGAATGTGATGTCTGCAGAAGAGTGAAAGCAGAACACCAATGGCCAGCTGGTCTCCTCCAACCTCTTGCCATTCCAGAATGGAAGTTTGACCATATTGAGATGGACTTCATGGCTGGATTTCCCAAGTCCAAGCGTGGAAATTATGTTATCTTTGTTGTCATCGACAAGCTTACTTAAGTGGCTCATTTTCTTCCTATCAAAGAATCTATCACATCAGCTCAGTTGGCAGAGCTATATACCTCCAAGATTGTCTCTCTGCACGGCATTCCGTAGTTGATATCTTCAGATCATGGAAGCATCTTTACCTCTAAGTTCTGGGATTCCTTCCAGAAGGCCATGGGCACCAGCATTCGCTTCAGCACAGCCTTTCATCCTCAAACTAGTGGTCAAGTCGAGCGAGTAAATCAAATACATGAAGATATGCTCAGGGCTTGTGTCATTTCCTTCGGTATGAAGTGGGAAGATTGTCTTCCATATGCCGAGTTCTCCTACAACAACAGCTTCCAAGCAAGTTCGGGCAAGGCCCCATTTGAGATTCTCTATGGCAGAAAGTGCCATACTCCTCTTAATTGGTCAGAGACTGGTGAACACCAACTTCTTGGCAATCCGCGCAATCGTGCCAGAAGAGTTACTATGATAGCAAGCATCGTGACTTGACTTTCGAGATCGGACACCATGTCTACCTCCACGTCTCTCCAATGAAAGGTACTCGTCACTTTGGTATCAAAGGGAAGCTTGCCCCTAGATACGTGGGTCCTTTCAAGATCATTGGCAAAAGAGGCGATCTCGACTATCAACTTGAGCTTCCATCCAACTTTGCGAACGTGCACGACGTGTTTCACGTGTCTCAGCTTCGCAAGTGTTTCAAGACTCCTGACCGCACCATCAACTTCGAAGAGATTGATCTTCAAGAAGACCTGTCTTATCATGAGCATCCCGTTGCTATTCTTGAAGAAACCGAGCGCAATACTCGCAACAAGTCTATCAAATTTCTGAAAGTGAAGTGGTCACATCATTCCGACTATGAAGCCACCTGGGAACGCGAGGACCACCTCCGTTCCGAATATCCGGAGTTTTTCCAGTCCTAGATCTCGGGACGAGATCCTTTCGTAGTGGTGGAGTGTTGTAACGCCCCATATGTAACTTGCCATATTTGTATTCCAACTCTTGCCATTTTTGGCTCTATGTTATGATATTCGCTCGAGGTTGGGTTTTGTCTTCGTTTTGCTTTTTGTCCATGTCATGCATCTCATATGATGTCATCATGTGCATCACATTCGCATACGTGTTTGTCTCATGCATCTGAGCATTTTCCCCGTTGTCCGTTTTGCATTCCGGCATTCCGGCACTCCTACGCTCTCCGGTGTCCCCTTTTGCCTCTTTTCATGTCCGAGTGTTAAACGTTCTCGGATTGGACCGAGATTTGCCAAGCGTCCTTGGTTCACTACTGGTAGACCGCCTGTCAAGTTTTGTATCATTTGGAGCCCGTTTGATACTACAACGGTTAACCGAGGAACCGTAAAGGCCTCGTGTGTGTTGCAGCCCAACACCCCTCCAAAGTGGCCCAAAACCCATCCAAACCCCCTCCATCCGAACGCGTGGCCGAAAACCGCACCTCATTTGGACTCTCCTAGCTCCTTCTATGTATAAATAGGTGCCCCCTCCTCCAAATTCATGGTCAAACCCTAAAAAACCTCCCCAGCCGCCACCGGACGCGTCCGAGACAGCCGGACGTGTCCGCGCCGCCGCCCGCAGCCAACCCTGCACTGCCATGTGGCGTACCCGCGCCCACATCGCCGTTGCTGCCCGGGGCCCAGATCCGGCCCGTCCCGGGCCGAACCGGGCCTAGCCAGGCGCCGCGCCGCCGCCCCGGTCTCCGCCTCCTGCCGCACGCCGCCGCCCGCGCGCTGCGGACCTCCGCCGCCCGTCCAGCCGCCGCCTCCTTGCCGGACCGCCGCCCCTGCTTCGCCGGGCCACCGTCGCCACCCGCCGCTCCGCCGCCCGCCGCCCGCCGTCCGCATCGCCTCCACCGGATCCGGCGAGCGCCGGCCGTCCCGTCCCTCCTCGCCAGCGCCCCGGCTTCAACTCCGGCCACCGCGAGATTCCTCGACGAAGAACCTCGAAGTCCGTGCCCGAGAACCCTAGATCTAGATCGGCTTCGGAGGTCTATTTTCGTCTAAGTTTTTCTTCCTTGTTCATATTTTCTAGACATGTTCATGACATCATATATTTGCATCCTTAGCTCCATTTTGGGCGTGCCATATATCAAAATGTTCATATGTTTGTCCTCTTCATTTCATTCCATTGCACCATGGTTGTTTGAGTCCATCTTGATGCCTAAAATGCTGTTGCAAGAGTCCTATAAAATGTTAGTTCCTGTTTATTAACAGATTATGTACATTTGTCATTTTTGCCATGGTTGTTGTGTGCCTCCTATGAACTTGATCCCTACATGTGTTATGAGCTATGCCATGCCATATTTACAGGGGTGTATGCCATGTATTTTTTTGATCAATGTGGTGACTAGCACATGCATGCAAAGTAGCTCTCGTGATGTTGCTGATTTCAGGGACTTAGAATTCTTCTAAGTCATTTCCCTGATGTTATTTTTATGCCATGTATTCATGTTGCTACAGAGTGATCCATGCCTCTTTTGAGCATGTTCAGTAAGGATGATTTTGAGATATTGTTATGCTCTATCCATCCATGTCTTTGTTTACATTTATGGAGGTCCCTAGCATGACTCAATCTTGTTCTACGTTTTCTATAAAATGTTCCTGGCAGATTGTTTACGTGTTAATCAATTTTGCCAAGGTTGTTGTAGTTGATCCATGGATGCTATGTGTTTGTTCTTGACATGTTTAGCTTCTTGATCATGTCTTCTTGCTGGGAGTATGCTTAGTTTTTCATGCAATGTATTGTGTTGAGTGCATCGATCTCGCAAACATGTCGACGTAACTCTGTTTTTCCCTTGTCCAGTTTTCTGCTAAGTCTGAATCTGTTAACGAAACTTGCTATGTTTACATGGGTGCCATCATGTTTTCTGTGTCCTTTTGGCTTATGGTCAGTAAGGGACTTTTGTTATATGCTTTGAGTAGATTCATGCCATGCTTTGATTTGCTATGTTAAGTTCCTATACCATGTTGTTATCTTGCTCTAAACATTGCTTCCTGATGTTAAATCCTGACATGTGTTATTTTCACTAAGTCTGTGATGTTGTTATCTTTTGCACTTTTGCCATGCTTGTTCGAGCCTGCTATTGTGTGATCTAGCTGTAGCTCAGAGTTCATCTTTTGTCAAGCATCTTGAGTAGATCACTGCCATGTGCTTTGTTGCTATGTTAGATTGCAGTAGCTTATCTTCTTGTTGCATTCCAGATGGCATCGTGTTGTAAATCGCAGAATCGTGCCATTCTTGTTTTGCTTGCCATTTGCAAACCGTGCATCCGATTCCGGTGATCATTATATCGATTTCGACCGAAATCAACTCATCTTTCCAGAGGCACTCTTGGTTTGCCAAGTTGAGGCCTGGTTCAATATTTTCTTTCCGAAGCACGCATATGCATTGCATATCACATCCCGCATATCATGCCATGTTTTGCATCATGTTGCTTGCGCATTGCACCGTGGTTGATTGTGTTTTCCTTTGCTTGTGTTCTTGCCTTGGGTAGAGCTGGGAGACGATTACGTGATCGAGGAACCCGTTGAGTACGTTTATGAGGATCAAGCTTACGTCAACTCGGAGAAATTTGCAGGCAAGATGACCATACCCTCGAAATCACTTCTATCTTTGTTTGTTAGTTGCTCAATCTTTTGCTATGCCTATGCCGCGATACCTACCACATGCTTTATCATGCCTCCCATATTGCCATCTCAAACCACTAACCCACCTTGTCCTAGCAAACCGTTGTTTGGCTATGTTACCGCTTTGCTCAGCCCCTTTTATAGCGTTGCTAGTTGCAGGTGAATATTGTAGTTTGTTCCTTGTTGGAACATGATTATTGTTGGGATATCACTATTATATCTTGTTTAATTTAATGCATCCATATACTTGATAAAGGGTGGAAGGCTCGGCCTTATGCCTGGTGTTTTGTTCCACTCTTGCCGCCCTAGTTTCCGTCATACCGGTGTTATATTCCTTGATTTTGCGTTCCTTACGCGGTTGGGTTATAATGGGAACCCCTTGACAGTTTGCCTTGAATAAAACTCCTCCAGCAAGACCCAACCTTGGTTTTACCATTTGCCACCTAAGCCTTTTTCCCTTGGGTTCCACGGACTCAAAGGTCATCTTTATTTTAAACCCCCGGACTAGTGCTCCTCCGAGTGTTGGTCCAAACTAGAGCCCCTTGCAGCGCCACCTCGGGGAAACTCAAGGGTTGGTTTCAGTTGTACGGATTGCTTATCCGGTGTGCCCTGAGAACGAGATATGTGCAGCTCCTATCTGGATTTGTCGGCACATTCGGGCGGCTTTGCTGGTCTTGTTTTACCATTGTCGAAATGTCTTGTAACCTGGATTCCGAGTCTGATCGGGCCGTCCAGGGAGAAGGAATATCCTTCGTTGACCGTGAGAGCTTGTGATGGGCTAAGTTGAGACACCCCTGCATGGTTTTGAACTTTTGAAAGCCGTGCCCATGGTTATGGGCAGATGGGAATTTGTTAATGTCCGGTTGTACAAAACTTGATACTAAACTTAATTAAAATGCATCAACCGCGTGTGTAACCGTGGTGGTCTCTTTTTGGCGGAGTCCGGGAAGAGAACACAGTCTCGTATTATGCGTGAACGTAAGTAGTTCTAGGATCACTTCTTGATCATGATAGCTTCTCGACCGTGCTTTGCCTTCTCTTCTCGTTGTCATTTGCGTATGTTAGCCACCATATATGCTAGTGCTTGCTGCAGCTCCACCTCACTACCTTTTCCTACCCATAAGCTTAAATAGTCTTGATCGCGAGGGTGTGAGATTGCTGAGTCCCCGTGACTCACAGACTACTTCCAAAAACCAGATGCAGGTGCCGATGATGTCATTCCAGGAGATGCGACCGAACTCAAGTGCGAGTTCGACGAGGACTCAGGGCGTTACTACGTTTCCTTTCCAGACGATCAGTAGTGGAGCCCAGTTGGGGCGATCGGGGATCTTATGCATTTGGGGTTGTCTTTATTTTGGTTTCGTAGTCGGACCTTGATTGTATTCTGGATGATGTAATGCTATATTTATGTATTGTGTGAAGTGGCGATTGTAAGCCAACTCTGTACCTCTTTCTCATCAGTACATGGGATGTGTAAAGATTTCCCGTCTTGTGACATGCCTACAATGCGGTTATGCCTCTAAGTCGTGCTCCGACATGTGGGAGATATAGCCGCATCATGGGTGTTACATATAGGAACATGTCTAAGTCATGAAGAAAGCAATAGCAATAAACTAAACGATCATTATGTTATGCTAACGGATGGGTCAAGTCAATCACATCATTCTCTAATGATGTGATCTCGTTCATCAAATGACAACTATTGTCCATGGCTAGGAAACTTAACCATCTTTGATTAACGAGCTAGTCAAGTAGAGGCATACTAGTTACACTTTGTTTGTCTATGTATTCACACATGTACTAAGTTTCTGGTTAATACAATTCTAGCATGAATAATAAACATTTATCATGATATAAGTAAATATAAATAACAACTTTATTATTGCCTCTAGGGCATATTTCCTTCAGTCTCCCACTTGCACTAGAGTCAATAATCTAATTCACATCATCATGTGATTTCACACCAATAGTTCACATCTTTATGTGATTAGTTCACATCTTCATGTGACTAATACCCAAAGGGTTTACTAGAGTCAATAATCTAGTTCAGATCGCTATGTGATTAACACCCTAAGAGTGATCATGTTTTGCTTGTGAGGGAAGTTAGTCTATGGGTCTGCAACATTCAAATTCGTATGTATTTTGCAAATTTTTATGTCTACAATACTATGCATGGAGCTACTCTAGCCAATTGCTCCCACTTTCAATATGTATCTAGATCAAGACTTAGAGTCGTCTTGATTGGTGTAAAAAGCTTTCATTGACGTAACTCTTTACGACAAACTCTTTTATCTCGTCCATAACTGAGAAACATTAGTCCTCTAAGGATAAATTTGACCGCTGTGCAGTGATCCACTCCTTGATCACTATTGTACCCTCTTGCCAAACTCTTGGTGAGGTACACAATAGGTCTGGTACATAGCATAGCATACTTTATAGAACCTATGGCTGAGGCATAGGGAATGACTTTTCATTCTCTTTCTATTTTTGCCATGGTCGGGTTTTGAGTCTTTACTCAACTTCACACCTTGCAACACAGGCAAGAACTCCTTCTTTGACTGTTCCATTTTGAATTACTTCAAAATCTTGTGAAGGTATGTACTCATTGAAAAATATATCAAGTGTCTTGATCTATCTCTATAGATCTTGATGCTCAATATGTAAGTAGCTTCAGCGAGGTCTTTCTTTGAAAAACTCCTTTCAAACACTCCTTTATGATTTCCAGAAAATTCTACATCATTTCCGATCAACAATATGTCATTCACATATACTTATCAAAAAGGCTGTAGTGCTCCCACTCACTTTCTTGTAAATACAGGCTTCGTTGAAAGTCTGTATAAAACCATATGCTTTGATCACTTTATCAAAGCATATATTCCAACTCTGAGATGCTTGCACCAGTCCATAGATGGATTACTAGAGCTTGCACACTTTGTTAGCACCTTTAGGATTGACAAAACCTTCTTGTTGCATCATATACAACTCTTATTTAAGAATTCAATTAAGGAATGCAGTTTTGACATCCATTTGCCAGATTTCATAAAATGTGGCAATTGCTAACATGATTCGGATAGACTTAAGCATCACTGCGAGTGAGAAAATCTCATCATAGTCAACATCTTGAAATTGTCGAAAAGCTTTTGCGACAATTCGAGCTTTGTAGATAGTAACACTACTATCAGTGTCCGTCTTTCTCTCGAAGGTCCATTTATTCTCAATGGCTCGCCGATCAACAGGCAAGTCAATCAAAGTCCACACTTTGTTCTCATTCATGGATCCCATCTCAGATTTCATGGCTTCAAGCCATTTTCTAGAATATGGGCTCATCATCGCTTCCTCATAGTTCGTAGGTTCATCATGGTCAATTAACATGACCTCCAGAACAGGATTACCGTACCACTCTGGTGGCCTACGAGGTTCGGTAGTAACTTGATCTGAAGTTTCATGATCATCATCATTAGCTTCCTCACTGATTGGTGTAGGAATCAGTGGAACTGATTTCTTTAATGAACTACTTTCCAATTAGGGAGAAGCTACAATTACCTCATCAAGTTCTACATTCCTCCCACTCACTTCTTTCTAGGGAAACTCCTTCTCTAGAAAGGATCCACTCTTAGCAACAAAGATCTTGCCTTCAGATCTGTGATAGAAGGTGTATCCAACAGTTTCCTTTGTGTATCCTGTGAAGACGCACTTCTCCGATTTGGGTTTGAGCTTATCAGGCTGAAATTTTTTCACATAAGCATCCCAACTCCAAACTTTAAGAAATGACAGCTTAGGTTTCTTGCTAAACCACAGTTCATATGGTGACGTCTCAACGGATTTAGATGGTGCCCTATTTAACGTGAATGCAGCTATCTCTAATGCACAATTCCAAAACGATAGTGGTAAATCGGTAAGAAACATCATAGATCACACCATATCTAATAAAGTACGGTTATGACCTTCGCACACACCATTACGCCATGGTGTTCCAGGTGGCGTGAGTTGTGAAACTATTCCGCATTGTTTCAAATGAAAACCAAACTTGTAACTCAAATATTCTCCTCCGAGATCAGATCACAGAAACTTAATGTTCTTGTTACGATGATTTTCCACTTCACTATGAAATTCTTTGAACTTTTCAAATAATTCAGACTTATGTTTCATCAAGTAGATATACCCATATCTGCTCAAATCATCTGTGAAGGTCAGAAAACAATGATACCCGTCGCGCGCCTAACCACTCATCGGATTGCATACATCAGTATGTATTATTTCCAATAAGTCAGTTGCTTGCTCCATTGTTCCAGAGAACAGAGTTTTAGTCATCTTGCCTATGTGGCATGGTTCGCAAGCATCAAATGATTCATAATCAAGTGATTCCAAAAGCCCATAGCATGGAGTTTCTTCATGCACTATACACCAATATGACCTAAACGGCAGTGCCACATATAAGTTGCACTATCATTATTCACTTTGCATCTTTTGGCTTCAATATTATGAATACGTGTATCACTACGATCGAGATTCAATAAACCATTCACCTTGGGTGTATGACCTCACAAGGTTTTATTCATGTAAACAGAATAACAATTATTCTTTGACATAAATGAATAAATGTATTGCAATAAACATGATCCAATCATATTATGCTAAACACAAACACCAAATAACATTTATTTTAGGTTCAACGTTAATCCCGAAGGTAAAGGGAGTGTGCGATGGTGATCTTATCAACCTTGGAATCACTTCCAACTCACATCATCACCTCGCCCTTAACTAGTCTCTGTTTATTTTGCAACTCCCATTTCGAGTTACTACTCTTACCAACTGAACCAGTATCAAATACTGAGGGGTTTCTATAAACACTAGTAAAGTACACATCAATAACATGTATATCAAATATACATTTGTTCATTTTGACATCCTTCTTATCCGCCAAGTTTCTAGGGCAGTTCCACTTCCAGTGACCATTTCCTTTGTAGTAGAAGCACTCAGTTCCAGGCTTGGGTCTAGCTTTGGGCTTCTTCATGGGAGAAGCAACTTGCTTGCTATTATTCTTTGAAGTTCCTATTTCTTTACCTTTGCCCTTTTCTTGAAACTAGTGGTCTTGTTAACCATCAACACTTGATTTCTACCTTTGCCGATTTCAGCATCGCGAAGAGCCTAGGAATTACTTTCGTCGTCACTTTCATATTATAGTTCATCACTAAGTTCTAGTAACTTGGTGATAGTGACTAGAGAACTTTGTCAATTACTATCTTATCTGGAAGATTAACTCCCACTTGATTCAAGCAATTGTAGTACCCAGACAATCTGAGCACATGCTCACCGGTTGAGCTATTCTCCTCCATCTTGTACGCAAAGTACTGTCAGAGGTCTCCTACCTCTCGACACGGGCATGAGTATGAAATACAAATTTCAACTCTTAGAACATCTTATATGCTCTGTGGTGTTCAAAAACATTTTTGAGGTCCCGGTTCCAAGCCGTAAGGCATGGTGCAGTCATCATACCGAGCTTTGTCAAACGTTCATAATGTCTCCATTTGCTCCTGCAATAGTTATGTCACCTAGCGGTGCATCAAGGACATGATTCTTCTGTGCAGCAATGAGGATAATCCTGAGATCAAGGATCCAATCCGCATCATTGCTACTATCATCTTTCAACATAGTTTCCTCTAGGAACGTAACATAAATAAAACGGGGAAGCTATATGTGAGCAATTGATCTACAACATAGATATGAAAATACTATCAGGACTTAGTTCATGATAAATTTAAGTTCAATTAATCATATTACTTAAGAACTCCCACTTAGATAGACATCCCTCTAATCATCTAAGTGATCACGTGATCCATATCAACTAAACCATGTCCGATCATCCCGTGAGATGGAGTAGCTTTCAATGGTGAACATCACTATGTTGATCATATCTACTATATGATTCACGCTCAACCTTTCGGTCTCAGTGTTTCGAGGCCATATCTGCATATGCTAGGCTAGTCAAGTTTAACCTGACTATCCCGCATGTGCAAAAACTGGCTTACACCCGTTGTATGTGAACGTAGAGCTTATCACACCCGATCGAACTGTCGCAACGGTGCATACTCAGGGAGAACACTTATACCTTGAAATTTAGTGAGGGATCATCTGATAATGCTACCGCCATACTAAGCAAAATAAGATGCATAAAAGATAAACATCACATGCAATATGTGACATGATATGGCCATCATCATCTTCTGCCTTTGATCTCCATATCCAAAGTACCGTCATGATCCCCATCGTCACCGACATGACACCATGATCTCCATCATCTTGCTCTCTATCAACGTGTAGTCACATGGTTGTCTCACCAACTATTGCTTTTGCAAATATTGCTATCACATAGCGATAAAGTAAAGCAATTATATAGCGCTTGCATCTTATGCAATAAAGAGACAACCATAAGGCTCCTTCCAGTTGCCGATAACTTTAACAAAACATGATCATCTCATACAACAATTTATATCTCATCACGTCTTGACCATATCATATCACAACATGCCCTGCAAAAACAAGTTAGACGTCCTCTACTTTGTTGTTGCAAGTTTTACGTGGCTGCTACGGGCTTAGCAAGAACCGTTCTTACCTACGCATCAAAAACCACAATGTGGTATAGTGATTGCTTTTTGATCTTCAGAAAGAAACCTATTCATTGAATCCAATTCAACTAAAGTTGGATAAACATACACCCACTAGCCACCTGTGTGCGAAGCACGTCGGTAGAACTAGTCTCGCGTAAGCGTACGCGTAATGTCGGTCTGAGCCGCTTCATCCAACAATTCCGCTGAATCAAGAATCAACTAGTGACGGCAAGAAATATGTATATACCCACGCCCACAACTCCTTTGTGTTCTACTCGTGCATATAACATCTAGGCATAGACCTGGCTTGGATGCCACTGTTGGGGAACGCAGTAATTTCAAAGAATTTCCTACGCACACGCGAGATCTATCTAGGTGATGCATAGCAACAAGAGGGGAAGAGTGTTGTCCACGTACCCTCGTAGACCGAAAGCGGAAGCGTTATGACAACACGGTTGATGTAGTTGTACGTCTTCACGATCCGACCGATCTTAGCACCGAAGGTATGGCACCTCCGCGATCTGCACACGTTCAGCTTGGTGACGTCCCACGAACTCTAGATCTAGCTGAGTTTGGAGGGAGAGTTTCGTCAGCACGATGGTGTGATGACAGTGATGATGAAGCTACCGGCGTAGGGATTCGCCTAAGCACTGCAATGATATGGCCGAGGTGGATTATTGTGGAGGGGGGCACCGCACACGGCTAAACAATGTCAGCATGTGTGTCTATGAGGGACCCTCCCCCGTATATAAAGGAGTGAGAGGAGGGGAGGGCCAGCCTCCTATGGCGCGCCCCAAGGGGGGATTCCTACTCCTACTAGGAGTAGGTTTCCCCCCTTTCCTAGTCCAACTAGGAGAGGAAAGGAAGGGGAAAGGAAGGGGAAAGAGGGGAGAAGGAAGGAGGAGGGCGCCGCCCCCTCCTACTCCAATTCGGACCAGCTCATGGGGGGGCGCGGCCACCCTTCAGGCCCTTCTCTTCTTCCTCGTATGGCCCATTAAGGCCCACTACTTCCCCCGGTGAATTCTCGTAACTCTTCGGTACTCCGGAAATACCTGAATCACTCGGAACCTTTCCAATGTCCGAATATAGCCTTCAAATATATCGATCTTTACGTCCCGACCATTTCGAGACTCCTCGTCATGTCCGTGATCTCATCCGGTACTCTGAACAACCTTCGGTACATCAAATCACATAACTCATAATACAAATCGTGATCGAGCGTTAAGCGTGTGGACCCTACGGGTTCGAGAACTATGTAGACATGACCGAGACACATCTCCGGTCAGTAACCAATAGCGGAACCTGGATGCTCATATTGGCTCCTACATATTCTACGAAGATCTTTATCGGTCAAACCACATAACAACATACGTCATTCCCTTTGTCATCGGTATGTTACTTGCCTGAGATTCGATCGTCGATATCATCATACCTAGTTCAATCTCGTTACCAGCAAGTCTATTTACTCATTCCGTAATGCAACATCCCATAACTAACTCATTAGTCGCATTGCTTGCAAGGCTTATAGTGATGTGCATTACCGAGAGGGCCAGAGATACCTCTCTCATTCACGGAGTGACAAATCCTAATCTCGATCTATGCCAACTAACCAAACACCATCGGAGACACCTGTAGAGCATCTTTATACTGACCTAGTTACATTGTGACATTTGATAGCACACTAAGTGTTACTCCGGTATTCGGGAGTTGCATAATCTCATAGTCATAGGAACATGTATAAGTCATGAAGAAAGCAATAGCAATAAACTAAACGATCATTATGCTATGCTAACGGATGGGTCAAGTCAATCACATCATTCTATAATGATGTTATCCCGTTCATCAAATGACAATAATTGTCCATGGCTAGGAAACTTAACCATCTTTGATTAACGAGCTAGTCAAGTAGAGGCATATTAGTGAAACTCTGTTTGTTTATGTATTCACACATGTACTAAGTTTCCAGTTAATACAATTCTAGCATGAATAATAAACATTTATCATGATATAAGGAAATATAAATAACAACTTTATTATTGCCTCTAGGGCATATTTCCTTCAGCTAGTGAGTATGATGTTGGTACTGTTCTAGGACAAAGAGTAGATAAGGACTTAAATGTTATTCAGTATGCTAGTAATACTCTAGACAGTGCCCAGAGAAATTATGCTACTACTGAAAAAGAATTTTTAGCAGTTGTATTTGCATGTGATAAGTTGAGGCCTTATATTGTTGATTCCAAAGTAATTGCTCACACTGATCATGCTGCTAGTAAATATCTTATGGAAAAGAAAGATGCTAAGCCTAGACTTATTAGATGGGTTCTCTTGTGTCGGCGCAACAAACCCTGGGTCTATTGACCAACCATGCACAGGCACAAGATCAAGATTGAAGCACCAGCTAGAAACAGAGATTGAGAACCAAGAGATTTGGAGAGCCAACATGCAGCTCAGATGGACCAAAGTTGGGCCTAAGAAGCAAAGTATCGGCAAGAGAAGGGCCTCCCTTGCCGGGCAGACAGGCCCGGCAAGGGGTGAAGACACCACCAGAAGCAAGAAATCACGGCTCCCCAGCAGGGCCTCCCGGGGTCCGCGGGGGTAGAACCGCCCCACCAAACACTTAAACATGAATCACATCGTCAATCAGTGTGGTGTCAAGTCGTAAGATGATTAAGTGGCAACCATTTCCTACAGAGAAGCCTATAGATGACACCGTCCTGCGACGTTTCAAGAGAGCAGATGCGGAGCTAGCAAGATAGACCGGCAGGCCTTGCCGGGCGCCCAGTGATGTGACACTAAGGGTGCCTTTAATGCACCCTGTTAGCCTGCAGAGTTAGGTATGATAGCACTGTTTGCTATCATATCAGTGGATAATGACCCCTTTGCCACTGTGGTGACCCCTTAATCTATAAATGGCGGCCCATGGCACTCGTAGGAGGGGTTACAAGGTTGGAAAGTTGACAACCCCAAGCCACCACATACACATAGTCGCCTCGGGCTAACCTTGCCGGGCAAGTGTACTACGCATCATCAAATCCATTCCTCCATCAATCCACTAAAGCAGGAGTTAGGTCTTATGCCTCGCGGCAGCCTGAACCTGGGTAAATCGATTGTGTGCTCTCTGTCGTGTGGCCGCATGCTGGTCTGCTCTTTGTGCAACGTGCCGTCCCCCTACCGAACCAACAAGGGGCCACCCGGTCCCATAGGTGGCCACATAAATCCCACGACATCATTGGCATGCCAGGTAGGGGGAGCACTTGCGCGAACCTGAAAGTGTACACCACGCGTCATCTTCATCGATGTTTTCATACTCGACGGCGCCATCGACCATGGCGTCCAAGAAGATATCTGGCACCTCAGCCCATCCATCCACCTCGAAGGCTCCTCCGCCCGCGACCTCCAAAGCCATGGGGGACACGGGAGCTCGCGAGGACGTGGACGCCGCTGGGGGCGTGGTTGGAGCAGGTGGCACCGTTACCACCTCCCCCGCGGCCGACACAGGGGATAGAGCTACCGGAGGAGAACAACATCAGTAGCGTCTCGATGGTCAAGCTCTGCAAGGTGCGTGCGAGGGGGTCACTCCGTCCGTGCCCCCACTGTCGTGGTTCTAAGTCTGACAGTAGAGTGGGGGTTAGGTATGGAGAGGCAAGGTCCTAGCTATGGAGAGGTTGTAAACACAAGAGATGTACGAGTTCAGGCCCTTCTCGGAGGAAGTAAAAGCCTTACGTCTCGGAGCCCGGAGGCGGTCGAGTGGATTATGTGTATATGGATTACAAGGTGCCGAACCCTTCTGCCTGTGGAGGGAGGTGGCTTATATAGAGTGCGCCAGGACCCCAGCCAGCCCACGTAATGAAGGGTTTAAGGTGTATTAAGCCCGGGGCGTTACAGGTAACGCCCCACATAAAGTGTCTTTACTATCATAAAGTCTACTTAATTACAGGCCGTTGCAGTGCAAAGTGCCTCTTGACCTTCTGGTGGTCGAGTGTGTCTTCGTGGTCGAGTCCTTCAAGTCAGTCGAGTGAGTCCCTCGTAGGTCGACTGGAAGGTGATCTCTTCTAAGGGTGTCCTCGGGCATGGTACTTAGATCAGGTCTGTGACCCTACCCTAGGTACGTGACTCCATCATTAGCCCCCGAATGGATTGAGGCTTGAGTGATGAAGGAGTTGATGTTGTTTCCGATCAGCCTTTGCATACTGGTTGTGCGTTGTTTTTGAACCAAAAAATTCTCTCTGTTGATAGTGAACAACTTTTCTTCAGTCGACTCGATCCATTCTTCTTCTTCGTCGAGTGATCTTTTTGGACTTCGCTGATTTCCGAGCGACGGATCGCAGGAAATCCCGCGTCTGGCAGACTGATCTGCCGCCCACGGATTCCGGGGGATACGGAATTTGGGGGAGCGCGCGAAGCGGAGCGGACCGATGCGCTCGGATGGGACGGGGCATAGACGCCTCGATTCCCGCGCCGCTTTTTTCGCCACGTATCACGCTTGCGCAACTGTTACAGGATATGATTAGATCGACCGGGCCCACCTGTCATCCACTCGGAAGGGGTCTTATAAATGCGCCCGGCGAGGGTTTTTTGAACAGTGCCTCAGCATTCTCTCTCTGCTCCCTTCGTCTCCGCCCAACGCGCACGCTCTCGCCTCCGCACCACTTCTCCTCACGCGCCTCGCCGGTAGCCATGGTCAAGGAGAAGACGGCGGTGCTGGAGTGCGCGAAGAAGGCGTCGGCGACGGAGAAGGCGAAGGGGAGATCCACCAGCCGCGGCGGGTCTTCGTCTAGATCTCGCCTGCCAAAAGGCTGGGTCAAGGGAGATTGGATCCAGTCGACCATCACGGAGAAGGATCTCCTCGACATGGCCAATGAGGGCCTGATCCCTCATGGAGCTGCGAGGCTTCCGGGGAAAGAGTGGCAGCCCCAGCCGAAAGAGGGTGAGTGCATGCTTCTGGCCACCCATGTCGACCGCAGATTCTCTTTGCCGCCGAGCATTTTCTTCCGTGGTTTCTTGAACTTCTTTGGAGCGCAACTCCACCACATCACCCCGAATTCTATCGCCTATCTTGCCGCGTTTGTGTCCATGTGTGAGAGTTTTCTGGGCTGTCGACCGCATTGGGGCTTGTTCAAGCACATATTCACGTGTCGCTCTCAAACCGTGAAGAAGGCGAGCCCAGGCGACGAAAGAACCCGAGTTGTCCAAATGTGTGGAGGTCTGGGGATCCAGGTGAGGAACAAGAGCACCTTCCCAGCCATGACATTTCCCGAGTCAGTCAGAGGCTGTCAGTCGACCTGGTTCTACTGCCAGGATCAGTCAACGCCGGGGCAGTCGAGTGGACTCCCTCAATTTACCATGGACCGATTTAACAAGCCCTCCTCTCTGAAGTTGATTCCGGAGGAGAAAGCTGACGTGAAGATGCTGATGGAGCGCGTAGTTCAGTTGGTTCGGGAGGGAGTGACGGGTATGGATCTCCTGGAGGTTTTCCTTAGGCGTCGAATCCAGCCTCTTCAGTTCCGGAGCCATTGCATGTGGTTGTACTGCGGGACTGAGGATGTGACTCGGGTCAATCCAGAAACAGTCGACGATACCACTCTGGAAAGGTGGATGGCCGCTGTTACTGGGAACAAAGATAACCCTCGCGGAGCCAGAAGGATTCCTCCACTCGACTGCCACAGTGATCCAAACAAGGTATGTCTACTCCACTTCCCATTGTATTCTCGTCCCATTTATTTCTGTTTTCTCTGCTGATCGGTCGTCTGATCTTTGTCTTGATGTCTATCAGGTCCTCACTGAGCTGTACTCGATGCCCAATGGAGCACAGGCTCCGACCGAGGAGGGAGAAGCGAGCGGGGGCGAGAGCCAGGAGGAGGAGTGGGACTCGGACACCGCTGAGGCTGATGATGATGATGATGACGATGATGATGATGACGATGAGGACGAGGGAGAGGAGGAGGAGGAGGAGGTCGCACCACCGCGCTCGGAAAGGCGGTCGAAACTTGTCCATGACCCTGCGACCGAACGCGGCGAGGGGGTTGCGACTGTTACACAGTCGACCAAGCGTCCTCGGACCACCTCTCCGGCGCCGACTGAAAAGGCGTCGAAGCAGCCCAGGGCGGCCCCGTCGAAACCGACCAAGCACCTGCCGAAGATGAAGGTGTCCATCCCCACCATATCAGGGTAATCGTGTTGCTTAAGTCTTCTTGTTTTGTGTGAACTTTATCTCTGGTTGGCGCTGGAGTTAGTCGACTGACTCTTTGGAGTTGCAGTGCTGCTACTTCTGAGACCTCGGCCCGGGCTGACGACCATGAGATGGAGGACGCAGCAACCTCAAAACCTGGTACTATACTCTTAACACCGTCTTTAGTCGACTGACTCATGATCTAATCCTGATTCTTTTCTGTAGCTCCATCCAATGTTGTCATCACTCTCCCTGATGATGATGAAGATGAGGAACCGCTGAAGTACAGAAGGAGCAGGAAAGCGTCTGCCAGCAGGGTGACCCAGGATGTGACAGTGCCTGAGACTCTGGTCGCGGAGGAGGAGAACACCACTCGACACACCATGTCCTTCGCAGATCCACCGACGAGTGCTCCGCAGCCCTCCCTCTTCACGACGCACCACGTCCCAGAGGACCAAGCTAGCGCAGCGAAGGAGGCGATACACCAGGCAGGGATCATGATGGAGCAGTTGAAGACCATCCGGGATGCGAGCCAGGCAGCTTACGACGCCAGTTCCGCCCTCCAAAGCAATGTTCAGGTCAGTCGACCACCGTTTGTTCTGTTAGGATATGCTATCAAAAACTTTTCTTTCCAGAATTTATAGTAGTCACCCACTGGGTGTGTCGAATTAAACTCCGTGTTAGCGGGGGCACGCTGAGTGCACCCGCTGGGTGTAGTCCCCAAGGCTAAGGTCGACTGCTGGCAGTCGGCCTTAGGCTTTATAATTTCAGTCTTTCCGTCATTCGACTATGTCGACTGGATTTCGCAAACCGGTCGACTGGTCGACTCTGTCTCCAAGGCTAAGGTCGACTGCTGGCAGTCGGTCTTAGGCTTCATAAATTCAGTCTTTCCGTCATTCGACTATGTCGAATGGATTTCGCAAACCGGTGGGGGCACGCTGAGTGCACCCACTGGGTGTAGTCCCCGAGACTGTGGTCGACTGCTGGCAGTCGATTACAGTCTCAAAGAATATATCTCTTTTTTGAGGTCGACTGGTCGACTTTATCTTCAATAGGATTAGTGGGGGCACGCTGAGTGCACCCACTGGGTGTAGTCCCCGAGACTACGGTCGAATGCTTGTATTCGGCTGTAGTCTTAGTAGCGCGTGATTTTTCCTTTTTCACTCGGAAGTGAATTGTATTTGACATTTAGTCGATTGGTTCTTCGCAGAACTCCTGTGATCTTGTGGCTCGCTACTCTGAGCTGGAAAACAAGCACATTCAGCTCGAGCTGAATTTGAAACTGGTTCAGGAGAATCTAACGAAGGCAAAGGAGGAGACCGAAGGTATGTTTGGTGAGACCTTGACGACTGCTTTTTCCCTTCATTTGCTTCAAAATCTGATCTTGCTGTAACTTGCAGGTAAGGTGAGGGAGGCCCAACGGAAGAAAGACCTTGAACTAGCTGAGAAGATCAAGCTTGTTGACGAGAAGTTAGCTTCAGTCGCAAAGCTTGAGCAAGAAAATACCAATCTGAAAGCTGCTCTTGGGAAGAAAAAAGATCTGGAGGCCTTCCTGAATGGTCTTGCCAAGAAGCTGCTTCTTATGCTTGAAGGTAAATCTCTATGCTCGGCAATCATTTCCAACCGTGGTTTTTCCATTCGACCATTGCCTTGACTCGGTGATCGTCCTTGCAGAATTTTGTCAAAACTTTGAAGAAGAAACTAGCCGGCTGGAACCAAACCTTGACCCCGTCAATTCTCCGGTGAATGACGAAGTTGCCATGAATGTTTTCCGACTGGAGTCCCGTGTTGCAGCTGTCGTGGACTATCTTGCAAGGCTGAAGGTCGCCACATCTCGCATCGACTCGACGCTCTGGCCTGGGGAGACACTCCAGAACGACCTCGAGTCGCTGATGGCTCGCTTGAACACTGTCCCTGGTCGAGTGCAGGAGTGGAAAAAGTCCTCGGCTCGGTGCGGTGCAGATGTTGCTCTGTGCCTGGCCCGAGTCCACTGCAAAGATGCGCGAGAAGACAAGCTGGCGGCCCTCCGGGTGGCCAACACCAAGAAACACGACTTCAGGTCCTTTATGGAAACTTTCCTTGCTGCTGCCACTCGGATCGCAGATGGAATTGATCTTGATGAGTTTGTTGCACCTTCCAGCCCTCCACAGGAGGGGTAAAAACTTCTTCTAAGCTTGACGCTTTAAATTTGCCTCGGTATGCCGAGTGGAGTTGTAACCGATAAACTTTAACAGGCTTAGTGCCTGAGCACTTTCGGTTCCTTTTGGAATCGATCCCAACTTGAACTTGGTGTTTGAATATGATTGCTTTTGGCTTGAAATGTCTTTTGCAGGCTCAAAGCAAGACGCTCACTGCAGTCGGCTTATTCCTTAATCCACTTAGGCGAGCACTGGGCTGCAGCTAAGCCCTCGAGTGACAGGTTTGCTCTTCACTCGATATGATTTTCATAACTTAGGCGAGTACTTGGACTGCAGCTAAGCCCCCGAATGAGAGGTTTGCTCTTCACTCGGTAGGATTTTTATATCTTAGGCGAGCACTGGGCTGCAGCTAAGCCTCCGAGTGAGAGGTTTGCTCTTCACTCGGTAGGATTTCTATATCTTAGGCGAGCACTGGGCTGCAGCTAAGCCTCCGAGTGAGAGGTTTGCTCTTCACTCGGTAGGATTTCTATATCTTAGGCGAGCACTGGGCTGCAGCTAAGCCCCCGAGTGAGAGGTTTGCTCTTCACTCGGTAGGATTTCTATATCTTAGGCGAGCACTGGGCTGCAGCTAAGCCCCTGAGTGAGAGGTCTGCTCTTCACTCGGTAGGATTTTCATAACTTAGGCGAGTACTGGGACTGCAGCTAAGCCTCCGAGTGAGAGGTTTCCTCTTCACTCGGTAGGATTTCTATATCTCAGGCGAGCACTGGGCTGCAGCTAAGCCCCCGAGTGAGAGGTCTGCTCTTCACTCGGTAGGATTTTCATAACTTAGGCGAGTACTGGGACTGCAGCTAAGCCCCCGAGTGAGAGGTTTGCTCTTCACTCGGTAGGATTTCTATATCTTAGGCGAGCACTGGGCTGCAGCTAAGCCTCCGAGTGAGAGGTTTGCTCTTCACTCGGTAGGATTTCTATATCTTAGGCGAGCACTGGGCTGCAGCTAAGCCCCCGAGTGAGAGGTCCGCTCTTCACTCAGTAGGATTTTCATAACTTAGGCGAGTACTGGGACTGCAGCTAAGCCTCCGAGTGAGAGGTTTGCTCTTCACTCGGTAGGATTTCTATATCTTAGGCGAGCACTGGGCTGCAGCTAAGCCCCCGAGTGAGAGGTCCGCTCTTCACTCGGTAGGATTTTCATAACTTAGGCGAGTACTGGGACTGCAGCTAAGCCTCCGAGTGGGAGGTTTGCTCTTCACTCGGTAGGATTTCTATATCTTAGGCGAGTACTTGGACTGCAGCTAAGCCTCCGAGTGAGAGGTTTGCTCTTCACTCGGTAGGATTTTATTTAATCTTAGGCGAAACGGATTCACAGCTAAGCCTCCGAGTGGAAGTCTGGCTTACCACTCGGTAGGATTTTATTTAATCTTAGGCGAAACAGATTCGCAACTAAGCCTCTGAGTGGGAGTCTGACTCACCACTCGGTAGGATTTTAACAAACTTAGGCAAAACGGATTCGCGGCTAAGTCACCCACTGAGGGGAAAATTTTATTGGACAAAATAAAAAGTGACAAAAATTATGGAGGAACTATGACACTATTATTTTGAGATCCATGAACTACAGAAGTACTTTATTGCAACTCATCCGAGTGATTAAACTTAAGTGTAAAATGGGCGGAGTAGCTCCGCATTCCAAGCTCGGGGCTCGTCGATATTATGTTCGATGTTGTAAAGACGGTACGTCCCGTTGTGGAGAACTTTGGTGACGATGAAGGGTCCTTCCCAAGAAGGAGCAAGCTTGTGTTGTTTCTTCTGATCCACTCGGAGAACTAAATCTCCTTCCTGGAAGGCTCGACCCCTCACATTTCTGGCCTGGAAACGACGCAAATCTTGTTGGTACATGGTCGACCGGATCAGAGCCATCTCCCTTTCTTCCTCTAAAAGGTCGACTGCGTCCTGCCGCGCTTGTTCAGCTTCCGCTTCGTTGTAGATTTCAACTCGAGGAGCATTGTGGAGAAGATCACTCGGCAAGACTGCTTCAGCTCCGTAGACCAAGAAGAATGGAGTTCTTCCGGTCGATCGATTAGGTGTGGTCCGCAGTCCCCAAAGCACCGAGGGAAGTTCGTCGACCCAAGCTCCAACTGCATGCTTGAGATCACGCATCAGTCGGGGTTTCAATCCCTTGAGAATCAGGCCATTGGATCGCTCTGCTTGTCCATTTGACTGCGGATGGGCGACTGAAGCATAGTCGACTCATGTGCCTTGAGAGTTACAGAAATCTCTGAATTCCTCCGAGTCAAAGTTCGACCCATTATCCGTAATGATGCTGTGCGGGACTCCATATCTGAATATCAGTTCCCTGATGAAGCTAACAGCAGCACCGGCGTCAAGGTTCTTGATTGGTTTAGCCTCAATCCACTTGGTGAACTTGTCGACTTCCACCAGTACATGCGTGAAGCCACTTCGACCTGTTCTCAAAGGACCGACCATGTCCAACCCCCATACTGCGAAAGGCCAGACGAGTGGAATGGTCTTCAGAGCTGATGCAGGCTTGTGTGACATATTCGAGTAGAACTAACATCCTTCGCACTTATCCACTATTTCCTTTGCCATCTCATTCGCCTTTGGCCAGTAAAATCCGGCTCGGTATGCTTTGGCCACGATGGTCCGAGAGGACGCATGATGACCACAGGTTCCCGAGTGGATATCATTAAGGATGATTCGACCTTCTTCTGGTGTTATGCACTTCTGACCAACTCCAGTCGCGCTTTCTCTGTATAACTGTCCTTTGATTACGGTAAAAGCTTTAGATCGACGGACGATCTGTCGAGCCTCTTCCTCATCCTCCGGGAGCTCTTTTCTCAGGATATACGCGATATATGGAACTGTCCAGTCGGGAATGACCACCAAGACTTCCATGACCAAGTCGACCATTGCTGGGACTTCAACCTCAGTCGGATCTGTGGCACTCTTGGGCTGTGGAGCTTCTTCGGTGAAAGGATCTTCTTTGACTGACGGAGTGTGTATATGATCCAAGAACACACCACTCGGGATGGCTTCTCTCTTGGAACCTATCTTTGCTAGATCATCAGCTGCTTTTACCTCGTCGGGTCCGTACAGACGGATCTGGTGGTACCCGGAGTAGGCGTCTAGAAAAGACAATCTCTCGCATCCCGCGGTCGAGTCAACAATTTGATCTATGCGAGGGAGAGGAAAATGATCTTTCGGGCAGACCCGGTTGATGTGCTTGAAATCAATGCACATTCGGAGTGATTTGTCCTTCTTAGGAACCATGACGACATTAGCGAGCCACTCGGAGTGGTATATCTCTCGGATAAATCCCGCCGCCAACAGTCGAGCTACTTCCTCACCAATGGCCTTTCTCTTCTGGACGGCGGACTGCCGAAGATGCTCTTTGACTGGTTTTGCAGATGAATCGACTCTTAGGCGATGCTCAGCCAGTCCCCTGGGAACACCTGGCATGTCAGCGGGCTTCCATGCAAAAATGTCCCAGTTCTCACGGAGGAACTGGATGAGCGCTTCTTCCTATTTCGGGTCGAGTGTCGTGGAGATGTGGGTCGGAGCTGCATCGGGGTCGGTCGGGTGAATGTGAACAGGCTTCGTCTCACCGGACGACTGAAATGCAGATTCTGTGGCGGGTTTCTTGGATCGCAGCAAGTCACTCGGATCTGCATTTTGCTTGTATTCTTCGAACTCGACCGCTGTCACCTGGGAATCAGCAATCTTTGAGCCCTTCTGAAAGCACTCTTCTGCCTTTTTCCGATCACCGGTGACAGTGATCACTCCTTTGGGGCCGGGCATCTTCAATTTGAGGTACACGTAACATGGTCGAGCCATGAACCGTGCATAAGCTGGTCTCCCCAAAATGGCATGATATGCACTCTAAAAATCCACGACCTCAAACGTCAACTTCTCTTTGCGAAAATGTTTCGAATCACCAAACACCACGTCCAGAGCTATTTGGCCGAGTGACTCGGCTTTCTTCCCTGGTATAACTCCATGAAAGCTCATGTTACTGGTGCTCAGTCGGGACATCGGAATGCCCATTCCTTTCAGTGTGTCTGCATACAACAAATTCAGCCCACTACCACCGTCCATCAGCACTTTTGTCAGTCGAGTGCCTTCGACAACTGGATCGACCACCAAAGCTTGCCTCCCAGGGGTGGCAATATGAGTCGGGTGATCAGATTGCTCGAATGTGATGGGTGTTTGGGACCATCTCAGATAATTTGCTTTAGCTGGGGCAACCATGTTCACCTCACGGTTAATAACTTTCAATCGACTCTTGCTTTCCACATGTGCAAAGATCATCAGAGTGGAGTTGATATGCGGATATCCTTCCTCACTGTCCTCCTTGTCTTCGGCCTTGTCCGACTCCTTCTCCTTGTCTTTAGACTGTTTTCCCTGAAACTGCTGGATCAGGAGTCGACATTGGCGAGTGGTATGCTTCGGGTAGATGATATTCCCCTCTTCATCTTTCTTCGTGTGGATGTGATACGACATATCCATCACGTCGTTCCCTTCTTTATCCTTTACCTTCTTAGGGTTCCAGGATCCTTTTGGTTTCCCCTTAAACTTTCCCTGAGTCACGGCAAGAGCCTCCCCAGGAGCTGCCGGTTCAGCCTTCCGCTTCTGTTTCTGACTGGTGTTTCCCTTTTCCGACTGACTCGGCTTGTGCTTGCCGCTTCGGAGTCGGTCTTCTTCTTCGCCGTTGGCGTACTTGGTAGCAATCTCCATCATCCGACTCAAGGTCATGTCACCGGTTCGACCAAATTTCAAACTCAATTCTCTGTTCTTGACACCATCCTTAAAGGTGCAGACTGCCTGATGATCAGACACATTCTCCACAGTATGGTGCAAAGTGATCCATCTCTGAATATACTCCCTGAGGGTCTCATTGGTCTTCTGCACGCAGACTTGCAGTTCCGTCAATCCAGCCGGTCGCTTGCAAGTTCCTTCAAATGTTCTGATGAACACTCGGGACAGATCATCCCAAGTGTAAATGCTGCTAGGAGGTAATTGAGTCAACCATGCCCTGGCAGAACCTTCCAGCATGAGGGGCAAATGCTTCATGGCCACCTCGTCGTTCCCACCACCAATCTGAACCGCCACTCGGTAGTCCTCAAGCCAAGTTTCAGGCTTAGACTCACCAGTGAACTTGCTGACTCCTGTTGCCAACCTGAAATTGGGAGGGATCACTGCGGCTCTGATAGCTTTGCTGAAACATTCAGGACCAGAAACATGCACTCGACTGCTCGTGGGCACATCTCTGTCGAGTCCACCTCGATGGGCTCTGTTCCGGTCGACCAAGCCTTGCACGATAATGGATCGCGCGTCGAAGCCTGGTTCTCTAGGGTCGACTGGAACTCTTTGCCCCGCACTGAGCTGACGTCTGTCATCTTGCTGCCGAGGAGCGTAAGACCCACCCCTCGGAGGGGAATTGGGCACTCGACACCTATCATCTCGATCGTGTCGGTCTCCATATTGGTCTCGCCGATTCTCGCGCCCTTCACGCCGCGGAGGCGATCTGGGGCTATGAGCCGACTGAACAGTATTCGCAGCGATGGATCGACTGTGAATTCTGTTGCGCGACTGTGATACGGCCGAATTCTGATCGCCTGCTGCCCGGAGCAGATCCCTGATCTGCATCAAGCCTCTGCCAGCTTCTGACTGAGAGGGCTGGATGGACTCTGCAATACGGGTCGCAGCTGCTAAATTCTGGACTGGGGTTCGATATACCTGAGTCGGCGGGAAGAGTTGACGTCGACTGGTGTCGGGAACTAGTTGCCGCGCGCGCTCGTCGAGTGCTCGCTGAAGATTCTCCAGTCGAGTGCGTTCGGCCAAATTGGCTAAACACGCCTCCTCCAAGGTGCGAGCCTCGGGGGTTTCTCCTGCGATGGGAGTACGGAGGGCATCCACGTTCCTGCGGCGAAGTTCCTCTCTTTGCAGAGAGTCGAGTGGCTCGGGCTGGTACTCTTCGTGGTCTCGTGCAGGGTCGCCTCCGTCGCCTGCCCCACCATCACGGGCGAAGCCAGGGGGACTGCGGGGCCTGTCGACCATCAGGATTTCCGCCGCTGGATCACTGCTATCGCACTCGGATGCAGTCTCTACGGAGCCGGTCGACAGATCAAACAGGCCGTAGAGAGATTCGTCGGGCTCGATTGCCGCAACTTGGGTGGTGGCCGTCTGGCGAGCCACCGCGTGCCTCACCCACCGCTGAAGCCTCGACTGTCCCGAGCGCTTACGCTGGCAGGAGACTGGGAGGGTGGCCGACGGGGGAGTCGACCGATACGGGGTGGACGGTTGCCGCAGCAGAACGCCGCGGACACATGCGCGAAAATGCGTCGCACCGCGGACGGGGAGCGCATCGACGTCGAGTGGAGCCTCCTGGAGCCAGGCGGAATCGTCGGCGACGAAGGTGAGAGCACCGAGACGGATCTCTCGACCCTCGACCAAAACTCCAGCAGCCACCATGATGAAAGTACTCGGAAGAATTGCAACTTCTCCAGAAAATCGCTAAAACACCTGCCCCACGGTGGGCGCCAACTGTCGTGGTTCTAAGTCTGACAGTAGAGTGGGGGGTAGGTATGGAGAGGCAAGGTCCTAGCTATGGAGAGGTTGTAAACACAAGAGATGTACGAGTTCAGGCCCTTCTTGGAGGAATTAAAAGCCCTACATCTCGGAGCCCGGAGGCGGTCGAGTGGATTATGTGTATATGGATTACAAGGTGCCGAACCCTTCTGCCTGTGGAGGGAGGTGGCTTATATAGAGTGCGCCAGGACCCCAGCCAGCCCACGTAATGAAGGGTTTAAGGTGTATTAAGCCCGGGGCGTTACAGGTAACGCCCCACATAAAGTGTCTTTACTATCATAAAGTCTACTTAATTACAGGCCGTTGCAGTGCAGAGTGCCTCTTGACCTTCTGGTGGTCGAGTGTGTCTTCGTGGTCGAGTCCTTCAAGTCAGTAAAGTGAGTCCCTCGTAGGTCGACTGGAAGGTGATCTCTTCTAAGGGTGTCCTCGGGCATGGTACTTAGATCAGGTCTATGACCCTACCCTAGGTACGTGACTCCATCACCCACTTCTCACCAACAAGCACAGCCACAGCAATGGTGCTTGGTCCAGGGCGAGCCATCGCCCTCCGGTCGCCCCCATCTCGGGGGCAGCCGCGGCGCGTGCGCCTCCTCTCGGGCAAGCCAACCAGGCCGCTGCGTTCAACGGAGTCGCTGATCTTCGAGCACCACAGCCACGCGACCCCACTGTCCCGATGGTCGTTCGACAGTAACATGGGCAGGGCGCCGCCGCCGCCACTGGCACCATCCGGAGCTAGGCGACGGTGGGTCCAACGTCATCGACATCCATGCCAAGCACGACCTCGGAGGCCATGGCGCGAGCTCAGCTATTGCTGAGGTTCCTGCCAGCAGCCGAGCGGATGGATGAGTGGCTTGCCACCATCCAAAGCCTGCTCGGTTTCTCCAAAGCTGGGGGCTCACGACGAGCTTGCCGACTGCAAATACCCCAAGCAACAACTACCGTCCGAGCCGCTAGCCGTACGAAGGGGGCCGTCCCCACGGTTCAGTCCCCGCCACGACAGCTGGCGAGGATGCAGCAGAATCAAGACCCCAACAACATCTCGATGGCCTCTTCTGACCCTCGAGCACGTCCAGGCCAACGTCGAACCCCGGAAGACATGCAACGGGGGGATGCGCGCACCGTCGCCGAACGGCGCTGCAACGATCCCCGCCAGACCGACGGGTGCGACGGCCTCAACATCGACGAGCCTGCGCTGGGTGTTGGCGAGTGCCTACTCTTCATGGTTGGCTGACCTGCCTTTACACGAGAGCTGCGGCAATTCCGTTGGCCGTCCGTTCGCACATTCAAGCCACAGATAGCTGAGAAATATGATGGGAGGTTGAAACCGGTAGAGTTCGTGAGCATCTACACCATCATTGTTCAGGCTACCGGGGGAAGAGATGAGAAAGTGTTCACCAACTACTTCCCATTTGGCCCTCAAGTCCAATGTGAGGTCTTGGCAAATGCACCTGCCGAAGAACTCCATTTTGTCATGGGCGGACCTGTGCCACGAGTTCATCGGGGCCTTCACCGGTGGCCACCTAGAGCCCGGTAGGCCCAGCAACCTACATCTTCTCCAGCTGAAGGAAGGAGAAACCCTCCATAAGTATTTGCAGAGCTTTAGTAAAGTTCATAGAAATATTCCAAATATCCATCCGACAGCTGTTATAGCAGCTTTCTAGTCCAATGTGCGCAACCGCCACATTCGTTCCAAAATGAACGTGCGGTTGCCCAAGACTTTGAAAGCGCTATATACACTAGTGGATAAATGTGCCTAGATGGAAGAAGGAAGGAAGTTGCTCAGAGTGGATAAATGTTGATTCAGAGGATGAGGATGAATCAACTAGTAAGAGGAAGGGCAAGAAGCGTAGTAAGAAGCCAAGAGACAAGGCAGTGATGATCGTGGAAGGTTCAGGCACGCCTCGTACCAGCAAGAAGTCCATGGATGAGGCCCGCGGCATTGAAGCTGCCACATGCACTGCCTACCAGGAGGTCGCTGCCACGGAAAAAGTTGGGAAAGGTGATGGGCCAAATTGCAAGATCCATCGGACCAAAGGCCACGACCTTTAGGAGTGTTATCAGGTTGAGCAGTTTGTCAAGAGACAAAGAGCAGAGTATGATAAGCGTGATAAGGAGAAAGGTTAGAATGCTGCTGATGGTAAGGGCCGAGGCGGTGAAGCAAATCGCCCTAGCAAGCCCTTTCGAAACCAAGGAAAGCCCGCCAGGGGCCGAGAGAAGGAAACCTGTGATGATGCCAGTGATGGAGGGGATGAAGAGGAATCTAGTGAGCAGGAATTTCAGAAGGCCACTAACGCCCTATGCATTGATGGAGGTGCATCTTTTCACACCTCATCGCGAACTCAAGCGATGGGCACGAGAGGTCAATGCGGTGGAATGAGCGCTAGAGGCCCGGAGGCCACTCAAGTGGTCCCGCACGCCCATCATCTTTTATGAGGAGGATCACCCTTGCCACACCATGGCGGTAGGGTGTTTACCGTTGTTGGTCTCCCCGACAACTCACAACCTCAAGGTCACAAAGATGTTAGTGGATGGCCGGGTCGGGTTGAATCTAATTTCCCCGGCAGTTATCAGCAATCTTCAGATAGGAGATGAGGAGATATAGGCCACTAGCACGTTTCAAGGAGTTTACCTCGGCAGGAGTCATCCTAAGGGGAGGATCACGTCGCTGGTGAAGTTTGGGGGAGAGCTGAATTTTCGGACTGAGAAGATTGTGTTTGACATGGTTTATCTCCCCCTGCCGTACAATGGGATTATTGGACGGCCAGCCTTGGCCAAGTTCATGGCATCATCCCACTATGCTTACCACACCCTAAAAATGCCTGGGCCTTTGGGAGTCCTCACTATCCCGTCAGATGAGAAGGATGAAATTATCTGTGTGGACAGGATGTATCGGGATGCAGTCGTAGCAGAGGCTACAGCGGCAGCAGTTCCCGCCAAGGAAAGCAAAGGAAAGAAGAGAGACTGTAGGACCTCTGGCAAAGAGTCCGGGAAGCGTGCCCCCCCCCCCCCCCCGAGTGCACGACACCCGTTGACGACATGCCAAAGTGTTCCAACAGCAAGAGATCCAAGGTTGCTGCACCCCAAGTGAAGAAGGTTCCGACAAGGCTGGCTGGCGTTGATGGTAATTTCACTATTAGCGCCACCCTCGATGACAAATAGGAAAGCGCGCTCGTTGCCTTCCTGCGGGCGAATGTCTATGTGTTTGCTTGGCAACCCTCTAATATCCCCAGTGTTCCCAGGTAGGTAATTGAGCACCACCTTGCTGTCTGCCCACATGCTCGACCCGTCAAACAGAAAGTACGGAAGCAAGCCTTGTAGAGGCAGAAGTTCACTGACAAAGAATCAAGAAGTTGGAAGCAGCTGGTTTGGTCAGAGGAGTATTGCATCCTACATGGTTAGCAAATCCAGTAGTGGTCCGGAAAGCTAATGAGAAGTGGAGGCTTTGCATTGACTTCACATACCTCAACAAAGCTTGCCCGAAGGACCCATTTCCCTTGTCGCGCATCGACTAGATCGTGGATTCTACTTCGGGATGTGATTTGCTCTCCTTTTTGGATGCATACTCAGGATATCATCAGATATTCATGTCTAAGGAAGATGAATAGGAGACATCATTCATCACTCCATGTGGTACGTACTGCTTTGTCCGCATGCCGTTCGGATTAAAGAGTGTCGGGTACACTTTTGCAAGGGCGGTCTAGATTGGTTTTGAGCCACAATTGCACAGAAATATAGAAGCCTATATGGATGATATTGTGGTCTAAACCTAGGATAGGGCCAGCCTTATCCAGGACTTGGAAGAAACATTTTCTAATCTGCGCAAGATCGATCTGAAGCTTAACCCGGAGAAATGTGTGTTTGGTGTTCCCTCCGGCAAGCTACTTGGGTTCTTCGGCTCCCATCAAGGGATCGAAGCCAACCCCGACAAGATCAAGGCTATTAGGCAGATCCAAGCATCAAGGACAGTTAAGGATGTGAGGCGCTTGACGGGATGCATTACCGCTGAGCAGATTCATCTCCAAGTCTACCGAGTGTGCCCTGCCATTGTTCATGGTTTTGAAGAGGGTGGGACCTATGAAGTGGATCCCAGAAGCAGATGCAGCTCTGCAAGAATTAAAAGCATGCCTATCATCTATGCCTACCTTGGTTGCACCCAAAACCCAAGAACCATCGTTGCTATACTTGCAGGCAACCAACCAAGTGGTCAGTGTGGATTTGGTAGGGCAGCGAGAGGTGGATGAAGCATAAAGTGGCCAGATCACGACAGAGTCAGAAAAATGATCAGGACAACAGTGAGCACGACAACGAGAGCAACCCCAAGGACGCGGCAATGAAGAAAGTGGTGTAGCGCCCAGTGTACTTCATCAGTTCCTTGTTACACGGGCTAGATCGAGGTACTCTGGCATGCAAAAGTTGATCTTTGGTCTCATTATGGCCTCAAGGAAACTGTGCCACTACTTCCAAGCCCATGAGATCATGGTTGTCACTCGTTTCCCATTGCAAAGGATACTCAAAAACCCTGAGGCAACTAGCAGAATAGTGGAATGGGCTTCAGAGTTATCCAGATTTGTTTTGAAGTTTGAGAGCACTTCAACTATTTAGAGCAGGGCATTGACAGAGTTTATTGCATAATGGACACCAACCCCTGATGAGGAAAGGACAGAGATAGCTCTCCCCGGCAAGGAATCCCCCAAGAATGGATTGTGTATTTTGATGTTGCTTTTTTCCTACAAGGAGCAGGGGCTAGTGTGCTTCTTGTTGCACCCTCCGAGGAGCACTTGAAGTACATTGTCTAGATGCACTTTGCCTGGGAAGAAGCCACCAACAATACAGCCGAGTATGAAGGGCCCCTTGACCGGCTCAGGATTGCAGCGGAATTGGGAATTAAGGAACTGATCATTCGAGGAGATTCACAGCTCGTGGTGAGACAAGTCAACAATGATTACCAAAGCCCATTGATGGAAGCATATGTTGAGGAAGTAAGGAGGTTGGAGGAGCACTTTGATGGGTTGCAAACATAGCACGTACCCCATGCGGAAAACAGCATAGCAGATCACCTGTCAAAGTGTGTTGCGCAGAAGCTTCCTGTGGAACCAGGAACTTTTGTTCTCCATCTCTCTCAACCCTCCGTATCACCAGCCACAATGGCCCGGAAAAGGAGAAAGATGGACTACGGTAAGCCTCTCCCGGCAGAGACCCTGCCGAAAACAACTCCTCACAGCCTACCGGACCACCCCCTCCAGCCTGGCCTATGGACCCCGCGAACAAGGCTAGTGCTCCCGTAGCTGAGGAGGTGCGGCTAGTCTTTTTTTGCCAAGCCTCAGGCTCCAACTTGGGCAAGGCACATTGTCCGCTTCCTCCAAACCGGAGAACTCCTGGCAATCATGATGAAGCTGAAAGAGTAGCCCGGAGGGCCAGTATGTAACCGTTTGTCGATGACACTTTGTACAGAAGGAGGCCTAATGGTGTGAAATTGAAGTATGTTTGCCGGGAGGATGGAAAGGAACTGCTAGCAGAGATTCACAGAGGAACGTGCAGCTCACACATTGGATCAAGGGCATTACTTGGGAAGGCATTCCAGCAAGGATTCTATTAGCTCACAGCCCTCCAAGATGCAGTTGAGCTCGTCACAAAATGTGCAGCCTGTCAGTTCCATTCCAAGAGAACACACCTGCCTGCCCAAGCCCTTCAGACAATCCCTCTATCATGGCCATTTTTGGTCTGGGGGCTCGATATCCTCGGCCCCTTCCCCTGAGCAATCGGGGGCTTTGAATTCTTGTTTGTTGCCATCGACAAGTTTACAAAGGGGCCGGAAGTGACTGCCGTGAGAAAGGTGACTGTAGTCAGCTATCAAATTCATGAAATAATTGGTGTGTCATTTCGGAGTTCCCGCAAGGATCATCACAGACAACGGCACCCAGTTCACGAGCCACGCCTTCATGCAATATGTTCACACCCTTGGATGCAAAATCTCATTCGCTTTTGTGGCACATCCCCGGAGCAATGATCAAGCTGAGAGGGTGAACGTTGAAGTGCTCCGTGGACTCAAGACAAGAACTTTTGATATGTGATATCACTTGAAGCTACATTGGTATTTCCCCAAAGAGGAAGGGATGATGCAGCACATCGGCGGTAGGTATTTCCCTCAGATATGAAACCAAGGTTATCAAACCAGTAGGAGAACCAAGCAACCCAATGTAAACAACACCTGCACACAAACAACAACTTCTCGCAACCCGACATGTTAAAGGGGTTGTCAATCCCTTCCGGGGTACGGCGCCTCAAGATAGGCAAACAGACGTGAGGTAAATTTGTAGTAGATTGATAGATCGAATGCCAAATAAATAAATAAGAATAAATTGGAGCAAAGTATTTTGGGTTTTTGGTTTAGTAGATCTGAAAATAAAAGCAAGAGAAAAGTATATCGCAAAGGTAAATATATGAGAAAAAAGACCCGGGGGTCGTAGGTTTCACTAGTGGCTTCGCTCGAGAAAAATAGCAAAGCGGTGGGTAAATGAATTACTGTTGGGCAATTGATAGAACTTCAAATAATCATGATGATATCCAGGCAATGATCATTATATAGGCGTCACGTCCAACATTAGTTGATCGAGTCCTGCCTGCATGTACTACTATTACTCCACACGTCGACTGTTATCCAGCATGCATCTAGTGTATTAAGTTCATGGAAAGATAGAGTAATGCAATAAGAACGATGACATGATGTAGACAAGATCTATCTATGTAGAGATAGACCCCATCGTTTTATCCTTAGTAGCAACGATACATATGTGTTGTCTCCCTTTCTGTCATTGGGATCAAGAACCATAAGATCGAACCCACTACGAAGCACCTCTTCCCATTGCAAGATAAATAGATCAAGTTGGCCAAACAAAACCCAAATATCGGAGAAGAAATACGAGGCTATAAGCAATCATGCATATAAGAGATCAAAGAAACTCAAATACTTTCATGGATATAAAAAGATATGACTGATCATAAACTCAAAGTTCATCAGATCCCAACAAACACACCATAAAAGAGTTACATCATATGGATCTCGAAGAGACCATTGTATTGAGAATCAAAAGAGAGAGATGAAGCCATCTAGCTACTAACCACGAACCCAAAGGTCTACAAAGAACTACAAAGAACTACTCACGCATCATCGGAGAGGCATCAATGGAGGTGGTGAACCCCATCTGAGATGGTGTCTAAATTGGATCTGGTGGTTCTGGACTCTGCGACGGCTGGATGAATATTTCGTCGACTCCCCTAGGGTTCTGGGATTTTTGGGGTATTTATAGAGCAAAGATGCTGTCCGCGGGGCACCCGAGGTGGGCACAACCCACCAGGGCGCGCCTGGGCCTCCTAGCATGCCCTGGTGCGTTGTGCCTCCCTCGAGGCACCCCACAGGCACAGCCAGGGCCCGTTGTGTTCCTTCTGGCCCATAAAAATTCTCCGTCAAGTTTCGTGGCATTTGGACTCCGTCTGATATTGATTTCCTGCGATGTAAAAAACACAGAAAAAACCAGGAGCCGGCACTTGGCACTATGTCAATAGGATAGTACCAAAAAATAATATAAAATGACTATAAAATGATTATAAAACATCCAAGATTGATAATGTAACAACATGGAACAATAAAAAATTATAGATACGTTGGAGACGCATCAATACACTGCAGAAGCAAGACAGGCGGTGGATCGAGGAGCTGCCGGTAGTTCTCTGGTCCCTTAGAACAACACCTAACCGAGCTACCGGGCAGACTCTGTTCTCCCTGGTCTACGAGGCAGAAGCAGTTATCCCCACAGAACTCATTTACGGGTCTCCTGGATTGAGGAGCTGCCGATAGTTCTCTGGTAGCGCAAGATCAGCACCGGCGTGACGATGCTATGCTACTTGAGGAGAACCGTCCGCGGGCTGCTACGCCTGCTGCACGCTACCAGCAAGTCCTGCGTCGCTATCATAGCCATAGGGTTCATGCCCGGTGTTTTAACGAAGGTGACCTTGTCCTTAGGCGTGTTCAGTCCGCCAAGGGTATAAAAAAGTTATCACCAAAGTGGGAAGGCCCTTACCGGGTGTTACAAGTCACCAGACCTGGCGCAGTCCGTCTGGAGACCGGTGATGGCACACAGTTACAAAACTCATGGAATATTGAGCATCTCCGTAAATACTACCCGTAAGGCGCAGAGGCTGCCGGGCCCTGCCCGGCAGCCACCTATTGTACATGGCTTTGCCGAAGTTGCATGTAACCCCTTGTACAAGCCGGGGCAATGACCCCGTGCAAGATAAAATAAACTAGCGCTGTAGGGGGGCCCAACTAAGATTGCATGCATGCACCAGCACATCTAGATCATTGCATAAGCATTTCATGAGCATTTGCATATGCATATAGATAGGACTGGATATTGCATTCATTCTCATCTACATGGAGTTGCAGGTTCCTACTGTGAACTTGACTCTGACAAGGGACGCGAAGATTGCATGGCACCGCAGTCCCCGGCAAGCCAAAAAGATAAGTTTAGTTGTTGTCCATTAGTGCTCTGTAAGCTATAACTTGTGCATATAGAAACCTCACCGCTCTCTTGAAACTACAGTGCTCCCATTCCTGGCTCGAATGTTGCTTCGGCCTGGATGGTTGAAGTGGCCCTTGGTGAAAGCGGAGTGGGCGGAGGGCTAGCGCCTCGGTCTGTTCCCCGGCAGACATGGTTCTCAGGCAGACGAAAAGAGCGCCGGCAGGATATCCTACCGCGAAAACTCGTTTAATTACAATAAAGAAGCACTCCACCTCTACATGGACATATACATGCACGAGTTCTCGGCAAGGTTTATGTCTTTCATTGACATGAGAATACAGGTACAAGCATTACAGAACACAAAAAATGGACTCGAGAGATTACATTATTTGAATTAAAATTTGGCAGTTGCCTACAGATTTAAGATTGAAAAAAGATAAGTGCCTCGTAATCGCCTCTTTTCGTTTTCCCTCCTTCAGGCACTACGGTCTCGTTAGGATCCCACCCCGGTCTCGTCAGGGCCTGTCAGGCACGGCCTGATAGGACCGGGAGTGGCAAGGCTGCGAAGGAGGGGCGCTGGGGACAGGATGACACCTTCTGGTCGCCACCTCCAGAGCCAGCAAGAATCCCCGGCTTGAGCGCAAGTGGAGTCATCCACGAAAGCTTAGCCGAAAGACTGCTGGAGGTGAGGAGAAGGCACCAAGAGAATATCCCTCCCCGGCCATCACCTGAAGAGGCTGGAGATGACGATTCCAAGGAGGGATGGGAAGAGCGGAAAGAAAAGGCGGCAGGTCCATGGTCAGAGGCAAAGGCATCCACGCCATCGTACTCCAACCTGACCCCCTGCCACCCGCCTTCTCCGTCTTCCCTCGCTTTCTCCTCACCACCACTGCTCCCGGGAGGCACCAAGACTCTGGCACAACGCCTCCAATGGAGAAACAACGAGTAGCTAGGATGGCCGGGAGGCTCGAGGCATGCCGCGCCCCACCTTGGCGGGTAGGAAGGTGCACCTTCCATCGACATCAACTCCAAGACCTCCGGGAGGGGCGATGCTGGGATTACCAACGATCTCCAGCCCCTCCTCTCGGACGAGCATCGAGGAGACCAAAAGATTTGCCACGCCAAGGACTAGGCTCACTCCCCAAGCATGAGGATGCCCCGAGCCAGAGCCCGGGGACTGGCCCCAGGCTTCCTTCTTAAGCATGACCAACAGAAATAAAAGATGAGGAGAACAGTACCACGAAAATGGATGACTCCACCCTCCTTTGCTCCTCCCTTTTATAGGCCGAGCGGGGAGGAGCAGCGGTTCCATACACGGGAGAACACTACCCTCCTCCACCAATTCAAGACGGGCAGGCCCTTCCGAAGGTACTCTCCCGTGACACGCGCCTCCGTTACTTGCCCCGCGCTTTGCATGTTGCATACATGGCTAAGGATAAGGGCGCGCTATGGGAAGAGTAAATTGGGAGTTTCTACCTAGTGTGTTAAAGTCATTCACGGGCCATTACAGGAGCAACCCCACCACTATTGGCTTTATGCCGCATGCGGGACAACCAAAAACTGGCCCGAAATCATGGCTGAAGAAGCAGCAACGAAAGACTTAAGGGGCCAACATCTTCAGCAACCTTTGCCTGTTCCCTTATTAGGCCCTATCCCGATGACGCTCAGCAGCGCGTTCAGGGCAGGCCCGGGGGACTTCTATCGGTGCAACAAACCCTGGGTCTATTGACCAACCGTGCACACGCACAAGATCAAGATTGAAGCACCAGCTTGATACAGAGATTGAGTACCAAGAGATTTAGAGAGCCAACATGCAGCTCAGATGGACCAAAGTTGGGCCTAAGAAGCAAGGTATTGGCAAGGGAAGGGCCTCCCTTGCAGGGCGGGCGAGCCCGGCAAGGGGCGAGGCCACCACCAGAAGCAGGCAATCGAGGATCCCCAGCAGGGCCTGCCGGGGTCCGTGGGGGCAGAACCGCCCCACCAACCACTTAAACACGACTCACGTCGTCAATTAGTGCGGTGTGAAGCTGCAAGATGATTAAGTGGCAGCCATTCGCCACATAGAAGCCATTTCCTACAGAGAAGCCTACAGATGACACCCGTCCTGCAATGTGTCAAGATAGATGATGCGGAGATGGCAAGATAGCCTGGTAGGCCTTGCCAGGCGCCCATTGATGTGACACTAAGCGGTGCATTTAATGCATCATGTCAGCCCACAGAGTTGGGTATGATAGCACTGTTTTCTATCATATTAGTGGATAATGACCACTTTGCCACTATGGTGACCCCTTAATCTATAATAGGAGGCCCATGGCACTCGTAGGAGAGGTTAGAAGGTTGGAAAGTTGACAACCCCAAGCCACCACATACACGTAGTTGTCTCGGGCTAACCTTGCCAGGCAAGTGTACTACGCATCACCACATCCATTCCTCCATCAATCCACTAAAGCAGGAGTAGGGTCTTACGCCTCACGGCGGCCCGAACCTTGGTAAATCGATTTTGTGCTCTCTACTGTGCTACCGTATGCTGGTTTGCTCTTTGTGCAACGCGTCGTTCCCCTGCCGAACCAACAAGGGGCCACCCGGTCCCATAGGTGGCCATACAAATCCCGCGACATCTTGGTACAAGAATTTGATTTGCATATTACTGATAGAAACAGAGCTGAAAACCCCATTTCTGACAACTTGTCTAGGTTAGAAAATGTTCTTGATGACCCACTACCTATTGATGATAGCTTTCCTGATAAACAACTAGCTGTCATAAATGCTTCTCGTAATACTCCATGGTATGCTTAGTATGTTAATTACATTGTTGCTAAATTTATACCACCTAGCTTCACATACCAGCAAAAGAAAAAGTTTTTCTATGATTTGAGACATTACTTTTGGGATGACCCACATCTTTATAAAGGAGTAGATGGTGTTATTAGACGTTGTATACCTGAGCATGAAGAGGAACGGATCCTACGCAAGTGCCACTCCGAGTCTTACGGAGGACACCACGCTGGAGATAGAATTGTGATGACCCACAAGTATAGGGGATCAATTGTAGCTCTTTCAGATAAGTAAGAGTGTCGAACCGAACTAGGAGCAAAAGGAAATGACAAGTGGTTTTCAGCAAGGTGACGTCTGCAAGTGCTAAAATTGTAAGTAACAGGGTAGTTTGATAGCAAGATAATTTGTAATGAGCAAGTAATGATAGTAGTAACAAAAGTGCAGCTAGGTAGCGCAATCCTTTTGAGGCAAAGAACATGCCAAAATGGTCTCGTATGATAAGCAAAGCGTTCTTGAGGGTACACGGGATTTTCATCTAGTCACTTTCATCATTTTGGCTTAATTCGTGTTCGGTACTTTGGTAATTTGATATGTGGGTGGACTGGTGCTTAGGTGTTGTTCTTACTTGAACAAACCTCCAACTTATGTGTGAGCATAACCCACCAGGCCATGCTTGGGCTCCCTAGCACGCCCAGGTGGGTTGTTCCCACCTGGTGGGCCCCCTTTGGTAGTTATTTGCTCCGATATTCTTCATATATTTGATAAAAAATCTCTGTGAAGTTCTAGCTTGTTTGGAGTTGTGCAGAACAGGTGGCCTGACGTAGCTTTTCCAAGTCCAGATTTCCAGCTGCCGGAATTCTCCCTCTTTGTGTATACCTTGCATATTATGAGAGAAAAGGCATTAGAATTACTGCAAGAAGCATTATTATGGATAAAAACATCATAAATAACAGAAAGAAAACATGATGCAAAATGGACGTATCAACTCCCCCAAGCTTAGACCTCACTTTTCCACAAGCGAAAACTGAAATCGAAAAACATGTCCACATGCTTAGAGAGAGAGAGGTGTCGATAAAAACAAAATACGGACATAGAAGCATCATGTTCATTACTATAATAGCAACAAACTTAAACATAAAACATTTATCAAAGAACTTTTATCATAGACTTCTCATGAATAAGTTACAATCATCACACTATTGAAGTATAAATCAAAAAATCTATTAGAAACCAACATAGTATGTTCTCAGTCAACTTTGCAACTACAATTCATCATCTTTTCAGGAAGGGTCACATATCGGAGACTTTAGGCAAGTCCACATACTAAACCATCATATAGTCTTCTATGATTGCTAGCACTCACCACCTACACATGAGCAAAACATTTCAACTGGACACATAGAAAGATAGGGGCTTATAGTTTCGCCTCCCAACGTATTCACCTCAAGGGTGATGTCAATAATAATAATTCATGCTATCTATATTCAACTAGACATATGTTCCTAGATCTTTCCTCACCACATGATGCTTGCCAAAGGATAAAAAAAGGAATAGAAGGAAAACTTTGACTCTTTGCATAAAAGTAAAAGATAGGCCCTTCGCAAAGGGAAGCAGAGGTTGCCATGCATTTTTTTGTTTGTATGCTCAACCCTTAGTGCAAAAGAACGTCACGTTGCATCGCCCCTTGTGATAGCGACCTTTATTATGCAGTCTGTCGCTTTTATTTTTCACCATCACAAGTTCGTGCAACGCTCAATTTTCTCTCACACTAAATGATCTGACACTTTTAGAAGCAATTTTAATTGTCTTTACTTGAGGGATCTTGCTCAATCCCTAGGTAGGAATGGTGGAAACTTGAAAATAAGATTTGGGTTTAAGGGTTTTTGGATGCACAAGTAGTATCTCTGCTTCGTGCGGAATTTTTGGCGAGCAAATATAGGGGGAAAGCACCACATGTTAAAGGATCCATGATAATATGACTTCTATGTGAATATAAACAAACATAAACCATTAAGTTGTCTTCCTTGTCCAACGTCAACAATTTTGGCATATAATATTTTGATGAGGGCTCACAATCACAAAAGATTTCTAGGATAGTATATTTATATGTGAATTCTCTTCCCTTATTAATTTTTTCATGAGTTGCATCATTGACTGATACTATGTTTTTCAATCTCTAATAAAATTTTCTACTTATACTTTTCCTTATGTGGTGTCATCACCTACCATAAGATTAGTATATGATATTTTTGATTTATTTCCTTTCTTTCATTTATTTCCTTTCTCTTTTACTTTTATTTGCAAAATGAAAGTAAAGAAAGCAAAAACTCAAACTAAACTTTATTATATATCTCACACATGATTACAAGGATAGATCACTAAGCAAACTCTCGAAAGGAAAGGATCGAACTAAACTTTTATTCATATAAAGCAAAAGATCAAACTAAAATAAGTAAAGGCAAAAAGATAGTGGGATGACACGATACTGGGGGCCTCCCCCAAGCTTGGCGGAAGCCAAGGGGAGTGCCCATACCCGATACTCAATTCTCTTTTGGTGATGAAGAAGAAGGTGGTGGTGAAGAGATCTTGTCCTCGGATTTCCATGGCAGCGGTCGACCATCCTAAGAGGAGGAGTGAGTCCCACGGGTCCTGCAACTAGAAGCCAAACTCATACCTTTAAACCTTGCCTCATATTCAAAGACTTGGTTTTGGAGATCAGAGGTCTGGCTTTGGAGGAAGTTGATTTTCTCGTTGAGGGTGAAGATGATGTCCTTCATGGGCTTGCCATCCACCTTGAGATCACGGTAGAGGTCCATGATCATGAGGTGATCGGCATTGAGTCCACGCTCCACCATCCCCTTGCACTGTAAGACATCTTGCTCCATAGCTTCAAGTCTGGCCTCCACGGTTCCCGTCCCCTTGGGACAAGGCACATCGCAAAGATGAAGCACCCCCTCATGCATCAGGATGACCTGAGGGTGCTGCACCACCTCCTGTAGATATGTTTTAATGACGTTCCTGAAGAACTTGTCGTTGGAGGAGCTTGAAGCAGCCATGGTAGATGGGATCTGATAGAAAATAGCAAGGAAAAGAGAATAGAGGATTTCTCGGCGGTATTATGGGTAACAGGTTCGGGAAGTCTATATATATATATATTTATCTTGGGGGACAAGCAAATGGAAGAAAAACGGAGTCCAGAATGTGTCCCAGGTGGGCACAACCCACCTGGGCGCGCCTGGCGCGCCCTGGTGTCTTGTGCCCACCAGGGTACGCTTCCCGATAGTTTCTTATTTTCCTATTTTTCTAAATATTCCAAAAATGACAAAAAATATTTTTTGCAGATTTTCGGAGTCAGTGTACTTACCGTATCACGTACGTCCTTATTTTGACGATTCTGGAGTGTTCCGGAAGGACTCTTTTATGTGTTCTTCCGGTGTCATACTTTGGATAACATTACTTTCAACATTAATGGGTGTACTTGAGATATAATGTTTTATTCGTTGCCCATTGACAACCTTAAGGTTCGTACCTTTGGCATTATTTATTTTGATGGCTCCAGACCGATAAACCTCCTCTATAATGTAGGAGCCTTCCCATTTTGAGAGGAGTTTTCCTGCAAAGAATCTAAAATGAGAGTTGTACAAAAGAACATATTCTCCGACTTTAAGCTCACACTTTTGGATTCTTTTGTAATGCCATCTTTTAAACTTTTCCTTGAATAATTTTGCATTTTCATAAGCTTGGGTTCTCCATTCATCTAATGAGCCAATATCAAATAACCTATTTTCACCACAAGTTTGAAACCATAGTTGAGCTCTTTGATGGCCCAATATGCTTTATGTACTCAAGAGGCAAATGACAAGCTTTTCCATAAACCATTTTATAAGGAGACATACCGATAGGATTTTCATATGCTGTTCTATAAGCCCAAAGTGCATCATCTAATTTCTTAGACCAATTATTCCTGGACCTTTTGACAGTCTTTTGAAAAATTAATTTTATTTCTCTATTGCTAAGTTCAACTTGACCACTAGACTGAGGATGATAAGGTGATGCAATTCTATGGTTAACATCATACTTGGCAAAGCATTTTACGGAAAGCACCATGAATAAAGTGTGAACCACCATTAGTCATTAAATCTCTAGGGACTCCAAACCTTGGGAAAATAACTTCCTTAAGCATTTTAATAGAGGTTTTGTGATCAGCACTACTGGTTGGAATAGCTTCTACCCATTTAGTAACATAATCAACAACAACCAAAATATGTGTATACCCATTAGAGCAAGGAAAAGGTCCCATGTAATCAAATCCCCAAACATCAAATGGTTCAACAACAAGTGAATAATTCATAGGCATTTCTTGACGCTTACTGATATTACCTATTCTTTGACATTCAACACAAGATAAGAAGAACTTACGGGCATCCTTGAAGAGAGTAGGCCAATAAAATCCAGATTGCAATACCTTGTGAGGAATTCTATCTCCAGCATGATGCCCTCCATAAGCTTCGGAGTGACATTTCCATAGGATTTGTCCCTGTTCATGCTCAGGTACACAATGTCTAATAATACCATCTACTCCTTCTTTATAAAGATGTGGGTCATCCCAAAAGTAGTGTCTTAAATCATAGAATATTTTTTTCTTTTGTTGATATGTAAAACTAGGTGGTAAATATTTAGCAACAATGTAATTAGCACAGTCAGCATAACAAGGAGTACTATGAGCAACATTTATTGCAGCTAACTACTCATCAAGAAAACTATCATCAATACGTAGTGGGTCACCAGGCACGTTTTCAAGCCTAGATAAATTATCAGCTACGGGGTTCTCAGCTCCTTTTCTATCAATGATTTGGAAATCAAATTCTTGTAACAAGAGAACCCATCGAATAAGTCTAGGTTTAGCATCTTTCTTTTCTATAAGATATTTAATAGCAGCATGATTGGTGTGAACAATTACTTTGGAATCATCAATATAAGGTCTAAATCTATCACAAGCAAACACCACTTCTAAGAATTCCTTTTCAGCAGTAGCATAGTTTCGTTGAGCACTATCTAGAGTTTTACTAGCATAATGAATAACATTTAGTTTCTTATCAATTCTTTGTCCTAGAACAGCACCAACAGCATAATCACTAGCATCACACATAATTTCAAAAGGCAAGTTCCAATCAGGTGGTTGAACAATAGGTGCACAAATTAAGGCTTTCTTAAGTGTTTCGAAGGCTTCTAAACAATCATCATAAAAAACAGAAGGAATATCCTTTTGCAAAAGATTCATAAGAGGCCTAGAAATTTTAGAAAATTCTTTGATAAATCTCCTATAGAAACCAGCATGATCTAAGAAACCACGATTACCTTTTATATCTTTAGGAGATGGCATTTTCTCAATTGCATCAACCTTAGCTTTATCCACTTCAATACCTCTTTCAGAAATTTTATGACCCTAGACAATGCCTTCATTAACCATAAAGTGGCACTTCTCCCAATTCAAGACAAGATTTGTTTGCTCACATCTCTACAAAACTCGATCAAGATTGCTTAAACAATCATCAAAAGACTTCCCATAAACAGAGAAGTCATCCATGAAAACCTCAACAATCTTTTGAAAAAAGTCAGAGAATATAGCAGTCATACATCTTTGAAAAGTAGCAGGTGCATTACATAAACCGAAAGGCATATGTTTATAGGCATAGTTTCCTAAGGGACAAGTAGAAGTGGTCTTTTCTTAATCAGGTTGAGAAACATGTATTTTTGAAAAACAAGAGTAACCATCAAGGAAGCAAAAGTGTGCGTGCTTAGACAATCTTTCAAGCATTTAATCAATAAAAGGTAGAATGTGATGATCTTTTCTAGTTGCTTTGTTTAATTTCTTAAAGTCAATTACCTTTATATAGCCTGTAACAATTCTTTGTGGAATAAGTTCATTATTATCATTAGGAACAACAGTAATACCACCCTTTTTGGGGACATAGTGAACATGACTTACCCATCTACTATCAGCTATGGGATAGATTATACCTGCTTCTAGAAGTTATAAGATTTCCGTTCTTACCACTTCCTTCATTTTTGGATTTAACCGACGTTGGTGGTCAACAACGGGTTTGGCATCAGGTTCCATATTAATTTTTTGCTGACATAGAGTGGGACTAATGCCCTTTAAATCATCAAGAGTATATCCAATAGCAGCTCGGTGCTTCCTTAGAACTTTCAATAATCTTTCTTCTTCATGTTCTGAAAGGTTAGCACTAATAATAATAGGATATATCTTCTTTTCATCAAGATAAGCATATTTGAAAGTGTCTGGCAATTGTTTTAATTCAAACACAATATCACCTTTAGGTGTAGGAGGACCTCCTAGAGTTTCAACAGGAAAATTGTGTTTAAACAGAGGATGTTGTTCGAAGAAAATCTTATCTATTTCATTTCTCTCATGCATATGTAAATCATTTTCATGGTCTAGCAAATATTGTTCTAATAGATTAGTAGGAGGCAGAGCAACAGATGCAAGCCCAATTAATTCATATTTACCGGGCAATTCTTTTTCATGAAGCTTTCTACTAAACTTGGAAAAATTAAACTCATGAGACTCATCACCAAAACTAGCATCGACCGTTAGCTTCTCATAGTCAATTTGAGTATTAACAGTGTTCAAGAAAGGTCTACCAAAGATAATGGGACAAAAGTCATCTTGTGGGGAACCAAGAACAAGAAAATCAATAGGGTATTTTATTTTCCCACACAGGACTTCAACATCTCTAATAATCCCAAATGGTGATATAGTGTATCTATTAGCATGTTTAATAGTAACATCTACGTCTTCTATCTCTGCAGGTGCTATGTCATTCATAATTATTTCATATAAGGTGTAAGGAATAGCAATCACACTAGCACCTATGTCACATAAACCATGATAACATTTATCTCCTATTTTAACTGAGACAACGGGCATGACAACAACATGTCTATGTTTATCATTTTTATCAGGTTTGGCAATTCTAGCAGCTTCTTCACAAATGTAAATAACATGCCCATCCATATCTTCTTCAAAGAGATCTTTAACCATAGCAATACTAGGATCTACTTTAATATGTTCATTAGGTTTAGGTGTTCTAACATAACTTTTGTTGACCACAGTTGAAACTTTAGCATGTTCCTTTATCCTAACAGGGAAAGGTGGTTTCTCAATATTAGCAGAAGGAACATCTAGATCAATATTGGAAAGTATAGTTTCTTCTTTAACTGGAACAAGTTCTTTTACTTCTTAGTTAATAGGTGGGTGATATTTAAACCACTTCTCTTTAGGGAGATCAACATGAGTAGCAAATGATTCACAAAAGGAGGCTACTATCTCAGAGTCAAGTCCATATTTAGTGCTAACCTTTTGAAAAGCATCGGTATCCATAAAAGATTTAACACAATCATACTTTAGTTTAATACCTGACTCTTTTCCTTTGTCGAGTTCCCAATCTTCAGAGTTGCGTTTAATACTTTCCAAAAGATCCCACCGGAATTCAATAGTCTTCTTCCTAAAAGAATTAGCACAATAAGTATCAGTCATGGTTTGATCATTACGAGAAAGCCGAGCATAAAAGTTCTGGATAATAATTTCTCTTGAGAGCTCATGATTGGGGCATGAATGTAACATTGACTTAAGCCTCCCCCAAGCTAGAGCGATACTTCCTCCTTCACAAGGCCAAAAATTATGTATATAATTCCGATCACAATGAACTAGATGCGTAGGATAAATTTTTTGATGGAACTCCAATTTCAAACGATTCCAATTCCAAGATCCAATATCATCGCAAGCCTATACCATGCCAATGCTTTTCCCTTCAAAGATAAAGGGAAAACCTTTTTCATAACTTCATCTCTGGGTAAACCTGCAAGCTTGAACAATCCACAAATTTGTTCTACAAATATCAAGTGCATATCAGGATGTTCGGTTCCATCTCCTGCATAAGGATTAGCTACCGGTTGTTCTATCATACCTGAAGGAATTTCATATTCAGTATTTTTAGTAGGTGCAGTAGGTGGAGGGGTAGAAAATTGCGGTTCCGGTTGAGGTGAAGATACCCCGAACAAACCCCTCAAAGGATGGTTTTCCATAGTAACAAGTGACAATAAATTTCAGCATAATATATAAATGTTTTCTTACAAAATTCCACTTACTAAAGGCAATCCACTCCCAGACAACGACGCCAGAAAATAGCCTTGATGACCCACAAGTATAGGTGATCAATTGTAGCTCTTTTCGATAAGAGTGTCGAACCCAACGAGGAACAGAAGGAAATGACAAGTGGTTTTTAGCAAGGTGATGTCTGCAAGTGCTGAAATTGTAAGTAACAGAGTAGTTTGATAGCAAGATAATTTCTAATGAGCAAGTAACGATAGTAGTAACAAAAGTGAAGCAAGGTAGCGCAATCCTTTTGAGGCAAAGGACAGGCCAAAATGGTCTCCTTTGATAAGCAAAATGTTCTTGAGGGTACACGGGATTTTCATCTAGTCATATTCACAACGTACATACTATGAAAATATCGAACACATATCAAGTTCACATGATTACTTGCAACATGATTTCTCCTGTGACCTCAAGAACAAAAGTAACTACTCACAAATGATAATCATGCTCAAGATCATCGGGGTATTAAATAGCATATTGGATCTGAACATATAATCTTCCACCAAATAAACCATGTAGTAATCAACTACAAGTTGTAATCAACACTACTAGTCACCCACAAGCACCAATCTATAGTTCCGGTAACAAGATTGACCACAACATATGAACTAGGGTTTGAGAAGAGATGGTGCTTTGGAAGATGTTCATGGAGATTTCCCTACCCACGATGGGAGAGTTGTTGGTGATGATGATGATGATTTCCCCGTCCGGGAGGGAAGTTCACCGGCGGAATCGCTCTGCCAAGGGCAAAAGTGCTCCTGTCCATGTTCCGCCTCGAGATGGCGGCGCTCCATCCCGAAAGTCCTCTCTCAATTTTTTTCTAGGTCAAAATGACTTATATACCAGAAGATGGGCACCGAAGGTGGGCCTGGGTGAGCACAACCCACCAAGGCATGCCTGGGCTCACTGGCGCACCCAGGTGGGTTGTGCCCACCTGGTGGACCCATCTGGTAGTTATTTGCTCCAAAGTAACTACTCACAAATTCCTTGAAGTTTCCGCTTGTTTGGAGTTGTGCAGAATAGGTGGCCTGACGTATCTTTTCCCGGTTTAGATTTCCAGCTGCCAGAATTCTCCCTCTTTGTGTATACCTTGCATATTATGAGAGAAAGGCATTAGAATTACTCCAGAAAGCACTATTATGGATAAAACATCATAAATAACGGTAAGAAAACATGATGCAAAATGGACATATCAAACTGCACATAATATATTGCAATCCGGTTTCTATCGGCCCACTCTCTTCAAGGATGCTCGTAAGTTTCTCTTGTCTTGTGATGAATGCCAGAGAATTGGTAATATTAGTAGACGTCAGGAAATGCCAAAGAACTATTCACTTGTTAGTGAATCATTTGATGTTTGGGGCTTTGATTATATGGGAAGTTTTCCTTCCTCTAATGGGCACACACATATTTTAGTTGCTATTGATTATGTTACTAAGTGGGTAGAAGCTATTCCAACTAGTAGTGCTGATCATAACACTTCTCTTAAGATGCTTAAAGAAGTTATTTTTCCGAGGTTTGGACTCCCTAGATCTTTAATGACTAATGGTGGTGCACATTTTATTCATGGTGCTTTCCGTAAAATGCTTGCTAAATATGATGTCAACCATATAATCACATCTCCTTATCATCCTCAGTCTAGTTGTCAAGTAGAATTGTGAAATAGAGAGATCAAATTAATTTTGCAAAAGACTGCTAATTCATCTAGAAAGAATTGGTCTAAGAAACTTGATGATGCATTATGGGCTTATAGAACTGCTTATAAGAATCCCATGGGTATGTCTCCGTATAAAATGGTTTATGGAAAAGCATGTCACTTACCTCTTGGACTAGAACATAAGGCATATTGGGCTATTAAAGATCTCAATTAAGATTTCAAACTTGTTGGTGAGAAGAGGTTATTTGACATTAGCTCGCTTAATGAATGGAGAACCCAAGCCTATGAGAATGCCAAGTTGTTTAAAGGAAAAGTTAAAAGATGGCATGACAAGAGGATAAAGAAGCGTGAGTTTAATGTAGGTGATCATGTTTTGCTATAAAACTCTCGTTTAAGATTTTTTGTAGGAAAGCTTCTCTCTAAGTGGGAAGGTCCTTACATTATCGAGGAGGTCTATCGTTCCGGTGTCATAATGATCAACACCGCCGAAGGCAAAAAATCGAAGGTGGTAAACGGTCAAAGAATCAAACATTACATCTCAACTACCCCCATAAATGTTGAGACCAATATAATTAATACAATAACACTGGAGGAGTGCATAAGGGATACTTTCCAGGACGTTTCAGACCCTGAAAAGGAATAGGTATGTGGTACTGTAAGTAAACCGACTCCAAAACGTTTCCAATGATAAATTTTCTCCGTTTTGGAATTTTTTAAAAATTAGAAAATTAAAGGTAGTCCGAAAGAGACACGAGGCGACCACAAGGGTGGAGGGCTCGCCCACTGTTCTTGTTGTCACCTCGTGTGCCGTCCAGACTTTGTTTTCTTGCACGGTACCTCTTATGGTCCGTAAAAATTCATTATATAATCTCCCGAAGGTTTTGACCACTGTACCATGACAATATCTCCTGTTCTTGTTTCGAGCAATTTTTTATGACAGAGCTAGATCACCATGACGTCCAAGCGCCCCAAGGACAAGTTTTTCGAGAAGGTCATCAACCCTTACCTTGCGAAGGTATCGCGACACCCTCAAGCCATTCAGATGCGTGAGGGGGTGTTGCACATCCGTGATGTTGAAGGGCTGATGAAGACCGGAAGCATGGAGACAAGACTCGAAGCAATGGAGCAGCAATTTTTCAAGTGCCAAGGGATGGTGGAGCGTGGACTCAACGCCAATCACATGATGATCGTGGAGTTCACCAACAATCACAAGTTGGATGCCAAGAGCATTAAGGAGGGCATCTTCAAGCTTCATGAGAAAATCGAGCATCTCCAAGCCCAGATCTACACTTGCAAAACCAAAACTGTGAGTATGAATACAAATTTAAGAGGATGAGTTTGGCTGCAGATTTGAGGATACCGGAGACTCGTTCATATTTCTATGATGGTGAACCTATGCATTGGAAGATGGATGACAAGCTTACTTTATCAACAACTCCTTCATCACCACCTTCGAAGAAAGAGGCATAAATATATGGGTATGGACACTCCCCTTGGCAACTGCCAAGCTAGGGGGAGGTGCCCTGGTATCGTGTCACCATCACACCTTTATCTTCATCGTTTTTCTTAGTTCGATCCTTTTGGTTATATCTTGATCTAGTAGAAGAAAGTTTTAGTATGACTTAGCCTTGAGTTTTTCTTTATGTTCCCTCTATGTAATCGAGTCCCTGAATTATATATAATTAAGAGTAGTTTTGAGTTGAGGGCTATGTTATCTTTCTATGATCTTGAGGGAACCAAATAAAAGAAGAACAAAATGAAATAAAAAGATCATATATTTATCTTATGGAGAGTAATGACTTCACATATAAAGAGTATGATCAATAAAGGGTGTTGAGAGTTGAAAAACATAGTTTTGGTCATTGTTGCAACTAATAGGAAGTAATAAATAAAGAGAGGCTTCACATATAAATATACTATCTTGGACATCTTTTGTAATTGTGAGCACTCATTAAAATATGATATGCTAAAAAGTTGATGTTGGAAATGTGATCACCTACATTAAACTCACACGTCGTGCACATTTGGCTTTCGAGATTGGACACCATGTTTACCTCCGCGTCTCTCCAATGAAAGGTACTCGTCGCTTCGGTATCAAAGGGAAGCTTGCCCCTAGATACGTGGGTCCTTTCAAAATCATCAGCAAGAGAGGCGATCTCGCCTATCAACTCGAGCTTCCTTCAAACTTTGCAAATGTGCACGACGTGTTCCATGTCTCTCAGCTCCGCAAGTGCTTCAAGACGCCTGACCGCACCGTCAACTTCGAAGACATTGATCTCCAAGAAGATCTCTCTTATCGTGAGCACCCCATTGCTATTCTTGATGAGATTGAACGCAAGACTCGCAATAAGTCAATCAAATTCCTCATAGTCAAGTGGTCACACCATTCCAACAGTGAAGCCACCTGGGAACGCGAGGATCACCTCCGTTCTGAGTATCCGGCGTTCTTCCAGTCCTAGATCTCGGGACCAGATCCTTTCGTAGTGGTGGAGTGTTGTAACACCCCGGATGTAATTTACCTAATATGTACTCCAACTCTTGCTGTTTCCGGTGTTAAGTTATTTTATTTCCTCGGGTTCGGGTTTCTGTCTCCGTGTGTTCTTGTTGTTGTCATGCATCTCATATCATGTCATCATATGCATTGCATTTGCATACGTGTTCATCTCATGCATCCGAGCTTTTTCCCCGTTGCCCGTTTTGCATTCCGGCACTCCTATCTCCTCCGGTGGTCCTTTCTACCTTTCTTTCGTGTGTGGGGGTTAAACATTTCCTGATTGGACCAAGACTTGCCAAGCGGCCTTGGTTTACTACTGGTAGACCGCCTGTCAAGTTTCGTACCATTTGGACTTCGTTTGATGCTCCAACGGTTAACCGAGGGACTGAGAAGGCCTCGTGTGTGTTTCAGCCCAACACCCCTCCAATTTGGCCCAAAACCCACCAAAACCCTCTCCATCATCTAGAGCGTTCTATCATGATCGCGTGGCCAAAAACCGCACCTCATTTGGACACTCCTAGCTCCCTCTATGCCTATAAATATCTCCCCCATTCGAAATCACGGTTGAAACCCTAGCCCCCTCCTCCTCCAGCCGCCGGACAAAATCCGGACGGCCGGACGTTGTCCGCCCGCCGCCGCCGACCTACCGGGGCGCGCCACGTGGCAGCGGGCGCCCCACATCGCCGCCGATCCCGCGCGGGCCCGCCGAGCCCGTATCCGGCCCCCGAGGCCCAGGTCTTCGCCCGCCGCCTCCTCGCCCGAGTGCCGCGCCCCGCCGCCTTCTTCCACGTCACCGGCCGCCGTCGCCCGACGTGCCCCCGCGACGGCGCGAGCTCGCCGCCACTGCCGCTCGCCGGTCCGGTCCCCGCACCGCAGCTCCTCGTCGTCCGCACCCGCGGCCACCTCCACCTCTCCGGCGCCGACCTCCCTCACCGACCGGCCCCTCCTCCGTGGCAAGTTCCCCGGCGAGCTTGTCAAGTCTGGCCGGTGATCCTCGAGAAACGTGCTGCTACAGTACCCCCTGAGATCCAGATCCGGATCTCAGGTTGACTTTTATCCCTCAAACCCTAATTATTTTGCAATGTTCATCATGCTATATCTCCGCATCCGTAGCTCCATTTTGGGCGTGTAGCATATCAAAATGTTTGTCTCAGAGAGCAGATCATTTCATCTCATTGCATCATTTTCTTTTGAGCTCATCTCGACGCCCGAAATTCTGTTGGAAGAGAGCTATTTGAGTTAATTGTCAGATCTGCTGCACCAAATAGCTATTTGTCATTTTTGCCATGTTTAATGTGTGCATGATATGCCCCTGAGCTCTACCTGAGTTTTGTTATATGCTTTGCCATCTTTATAGAGGTGCTATCCATGTATTTTTGTGATATGTGTGGTGACTAGCACAAGCTTGCAAAGTGGTGCATTCGTTAATGCTGATTTCAGGGACTTGGAAATTCCAGTAAGTCCTTGATCTGTTTTTATCAATATGCCATATGTTCATGTTGTTTCCTAGTGATCCGTGCCTCTTTTGAGGATGATCAATAAGGATGATTTGTTAATCTTGTAGTGCTCTATCCATCCATGCCTTTGTTTGCAATTATGGAGCACCCTATCTCGAGTCAATCGAGCTCTACTTTTGCTATTTCGTGAATCTGGGAAGATTGTCTACTTGTTAACGATTTTGCCGAGGATGTTGTTGTTGATCCGTGCATGCTATGTTGTTGTTCTTGACATGTCTAGCTTATATAATGTGTATTCTTGATGGGTGTATTCTTAGTTTGTCATGCCTTCCTCTGTAGCGAGTGCATCGAGCTCGTGAACATGCCTACTCGTTAACATATTTGCATGTTCCAGTTTTTCTCTAAGTCTGAGATCTGATTATGTTTTTGCCATGTTCACATGCTTGCAATTGTATTTTCTCATCCCTTTTGGCTCAAGGTCACTAAGGGACTTTTGTTAAGCTCTTTGAGTAGCATCTAGTTTTCATGCTCCAAAGTGTGCTACCTGATCTGAAATTCCAGGCTTGTGTTAATTTCACTAAGTCTGAAACCTGTTTACCAATTGCACTTTTGCCATGCTTGTTTGAACCTGTTAATAGACGAATTGGCCGTAGCTCAGTGTTCATATTTTGTTAAGCTTCATGAGTGGATCCCTGCCATGTATTTTCGTGCCATGTTTGAGTGTTGTAGCATAATTATCTTGATGCATTTAGATGGCTACTTGCTGTTTATCGCAGACTGGTGCCATATTCGTTTTGCTTGCCATTTCCAAACCGTGCAGCCGATTCCGGTGTTCTTTATATCGATTTCAACCAAAATCACCTCACCTTACCAGTGGCACTCTTGGATTTCCAAGTTGAGGCCAGGTTCTTTCATTACTTGTCAAATCTTGCATATGCATCACATATCGCATCCCGCATAGCATACCATGTTTGCATCATGTTGTTTGAGCTTTGCACGTGGTTTATTGTGTTCTTTTTGCTTGTTTGTCTTGTTTGGGTAGAGCCAGGAGACAAGTTCGCTAACGAGGAGCCTGTTGAGTTTGCTTTCCAGGATCCAGTCAACTCTGACAACTTTGCAGGCAAGATGATCATACCCTCGAAATCACTTCTATCTTTGCTTTGCTAGATGCTCGCTTTTTTGCTATGCCTATGCTATGATGCCTACCACTTGCTTATCATGCCTCCCAAATTGCCATGTCAAACCTCTAACCCAACATGTCCTAGGAAACGGTTGATTGGCTATGTTACCGCTTTGCTCAGCCCTCTTATAGCGTTGCTAGTTGCAGGTGAAGATTGGAGATCGTTCCTTGTTGGAACATTGTTTATTATTGGGATATCATTATATTATCTTGTTATCTTAATGCATCTATATACTTGGTAAAGGGTGGAAGGCTCGGCCTTTTTGCCTACTATTTTGTTCCACTCTTGCCGCCCTAGTTTCCGTCATATCGGTGTTATGTTCCCGGATTTTGTGTTCCTTAGACGGTTGGGTGATAATGGGAACCCCTTGACAGTTCGCCTTGAATAAAACTTCTCCAGCAATGCCCAACCTTGGTTTTACCATTTGCCACCTAGCCTCTTTTTCCCTTGGGTTTCCGGAGCCCAAGGGTCATCTTATTTTAACCCCCCCGGGCCAGTGCTCCTCTGAGTGTTGGTCCAACCTGTCAGCTGTCGGTGGCCACCAGGGGCAACTCTGGGCTGGCCTACCCGTACCTTGGACAATCTGAGTGTGCCCTGAGAAAGAGATATGTGCAGCTCCTATCGGGATTTGTCGGCACATTCGGGCGGTGTTGCTAGTTTAGTTTTACCTTGTGGAAATGTCTTGTAACCGGGATTCCGAGTCTGATCGGGTCTTCCCGCTAGAAGTAATATCCTTCATTGACCGTGAGAGCTTGTCATGGGCTAAGTTGGGACTCCCGTGTAGGGATTTGAACTTTCGAAAGCCGTGCCCGCGGTTATGGGCAGATGGGAATTTGTTAATGTCCGGTTGTAGATAACTTGAACCTTAACTTAATTAAAATGAATCAACTGTGTGTGTTACCGTGATGGTCTCTTCTCGGCGGAGTCGGGGAAGTGAACACGGTGTTGGAGTAATGTTTATCGTAGGGTGTTCTCTAGTTCTTCGTTCGTGCTTTGCCTTCTCTTCTCGCTCTCTTTTGCGAACAGGTTAGCCACCATATATGCTAGTCGCCTGCTGCAGCTCCACATATTACCTTGCCTTACCTATAAGCTTAAATAGTCTTGATCGCGAGGGTGCGAGATTGCTGAGTCCCTGTGGCTCACAGATTACTTCCAAACCAGATGCAGGGCCTGATGACTCCGTTCCAGATGATGCACTTGAGCTCAAGTGGGACTTTGACGAAGACTCACACCGTTACTATGTGTCTTTCCCTGATGATCAGTAGTGGTGCCCAGTTGGGGCGATCTGGACCGTGTCGCATGTTGGGTTGATCTTTTATTTTGGTACCGTAGTCGGACCATGAGTGATTGGATGATGTAATGCTATTTATGTACTATGTTTGACGTGGCGAGTGTAAGCCAACTATGTTCCTTCCCTTTTATTATCTATTTACATGGGATGTTGTGAAGATTACCTTACTTGCGACATTGCTTTCAATGCGGTTATGCCTCTAAGTCGTGCTTCGACATGTAGGAGATATAGTCGCATCGAGGGCGCTATAACTACGTGCCCTCGAGCTCGCGCAGTGCCTGGAGCGCAGCGAAGACGTCTGCCCGCCGCCGCCATTGATCTGGATGGGGTTGGCATCGGCCCCTCGTGGCCATTGATCTGGATGATGGCGTCAGCGATGATGCCTGTAGATAGGGCCCGTAGAAACCTTCTTCTTTTGTTTCCTACAAGGAGTCGAGATGAACCCCATGGGGGCGTGTAAAGAGTCTGTAGTGTCTTTTGTTAATATTTCCCTTATTATGCAGATCTATGACTGTGTGTCTTGTTGCGGCTCAGTTCCCCCTTTCCGTCCTCATGGTAGCCTAGTGCTCTACGCCAACATGTCCGGTCCCCAGGCAGGCTGCAGCCGTCGCTGGTATGCCAGGTCGCGGTGCCGTGGTCAAGGCCAGGAGGTGAGTGGGCCGAGGTCCAGTAAGAGCTCCTAAGGCGCGATCCTCAAGAGGTCCCCTTTAGTGTGCAAGCAACTACTTGGAGGTAGGAAAGGAAGGCGGCGTCGCCGTAGAAAGGCTGCAAGAGGGGGCAATCCTATGTAGCAGCACTTAGCCGATCTAGGTGTGAGACATATCTTAGCGGTCCAAAGTCGATTCCTTGTGCCGCGCTAGCTTCGTGTGGCAACTGGGTCAATGTCGCGCGAGTCTCCCCCTCCTTTGACGCCCTTCTATGTGCTCTGCGTCCTCAGGTCCCAGCTCTTGAGCGAGCTTAGCTGTTGTCGGTATGCCAGGTCGTGATGCCATAGTCAAGGCCAGGGGGTGAGGGCTGGAGAGCTAGTAAGAGTTCCCGAGTCACGATGCTCAGGAGCCCCCTGAGGGAGTCCTGGATTAGGGGGTCTCCGGACAGGCGGACTATATCCTTTGGCCGGACTGTTGGACTATGAAGATACGAGATTGAAGACTTCGTCCCTTGTCCGGATGGGACTCTACTTGGCGTGGAAGGCAAGCTAGGCAATACAGATATGTATATCTCCTCCTTTGTTACCGACCTTGTGTAACCCTAGCCGCCTCCGTTGTCTATATAAACTGGAGGGTTTTAGTCCGTAGGACAACATAAAATCATACCATAGGCTAGCTTCTAGGGTTTAGCCTCTCTGATCTCGTGGTAGATCAACTCTTGTACTACTCATATTATCAAGAATAATCAAGCAAGACATAGGGTTTTACCTTCATCAAGAGGGCCCGAACCTGGGTAAAACATCATGTCCCCTGCCTCCTGTTACCATCCGCCTTAGACGCACAGCTCGGGACCCCCTACCCGAGATCCGCCGGTTTTGACATCGACATTGGTGCTTTCATTGAGAGTTCCTCTGGGTCATCGCCGTTAGGCTTGATGGCTCCTTCGATCATCGATAGCGATGTAGTCCAAGGTGAGACTTTTCTTCCCGGACAGATCTTTGTCTTCGGCGGCTTCGCACTGCGGGCCAACTGGCTTGGCCATCTGGAGCAGATCGAGAGTTACGCCCCTAGCCACCAGGTCAGGTTTGGAATCTTAAACTACACGGCCAACATCCGCGGAGACTTGATCTTCGACGGATTTCAAGCCCCTGCCGAGTGCGCCGCATGGTCACGATGCGCATGATTTAGCTCTACCATCGGATAGTGTTCAGGAGACCGCACTGACAACTGCTCTGACCCTCAATTCGGAGCCCATTGCGCCATCCATGGATGTGTGGATAGACCCCGCCACGGAGGCCGTATTCTCAGTGGCGATCGAGCCGAATATCGACCTTAGCCTTCACAGGAGCCGCGACGCCGAACTACCGGATTCTTCCCCGGCCACGGACTCCGAACCGCCTGCGCCCGGGCCTATCGAATCCGATTGGGCGCCGATCATGGAGTTCACCTCCGCGGATATCTTTCAGCACTCACCCTTCGGCGACATACTGAACTCATTAAGATCTCTCTCCCTGTGAGGAGAGTCCTAGCCGAACAATGTCTGACAGGATTGGGATGCGGATGACGAAGAAATTCGCCGCCCACCCACCACCCACTTAGTAGCCACTGTCGACGATTTTACCGACATGCTCGACGTCGACTCTGAAGACATCGACGGTATGGACGACGATGCAGGAGAAGAACAGGAACCACTGCCCATAGGGCACTGGATGCGCACTTCATCATATGATGTATACGTGGTGGACGCACACAAAGAAAACAACGATGAAGAGCAGAAGGACGCATCGAAGGATTGTTCCCTCGAGAAGTAGTCAAAGCGGCGACATAAGCGCCACTCCAAATCCTGCCTCGGAAGAAATAGCGATCATATAAACCCAGTGATAGAGCAAGGTGAGCCAGTGAACGACAAACATGGCATTGAACCATTGTCCGACCACGGCAACACGGAGAATCAAACCGAACAACCCGACTCCGTCGAAGATAACAATCCGGATAATATCACACCAGACAGACACCCGGAGCAACAGAACACCCATAAACGGCTTGTTGCCACTGCGAGGAGTCTGAAAAAGCAGAAGCAATGGCTCAGGGCTGCACAAGACACACTCAGAATCAGATGGAGTGAAGTACTCAACACTGAAGCGAAGTACGGCGGTAATCGCCACACCAAGAGCTACCCGAAGTGAAAGTTGCTACCTGAATTCGATGAGGAGGCCTTAGATCCCCCGCAATCAAAAACCAAAACGGCCATCCGGTCGGATAGACGACCTCGTGGCCGACATAAAGCGGCAAACGACGCCGCACATAAGCCAATACGCGATCCACGTGAGGACTCGCATCAAAAGTACGGCGCAACCAGATCCATCTACGGGCCACGCAAGCACACTCCAGCACGCAATGCAACACAATATACATCCCAATACCACGGCACACCCAAATACAGGGGTGCCGCACACCCCCTATGTTTCACCGATGAGGTGCTGGACCACGAATTTCTAGAGGGATTCAAACATGTAAACATAGAGGCGTACGATGGAATGACAGACCCTGGGGTCTGGATTGAGGATTACATCCTCCATATCCATATGGCTCGAGAAGACGATCTCCACGCCATCAAGTACTTACCCCTCAAGCTCAAAGGGCCAGCTCGGCACTGGCTTAAAAGCCTCCCCGAAAACTCCATTGGAAGCTGGGAAGAGCTCGAAGACGCTTTTCGGGCAAATTTTCAAGGGACCTATGTCCGACCTCCGGATGCAGATGATTTAAGTCATATAACCCAACAGCCCGGAGAGTTAGCCCGAAAGCTTTGGAACAGGTTCCTCACTAAAAAGAACCAAATAGTCGACTGCCCGAACGCCGAAGCCTTAGCCGTTTTTAAGCACAGTGTTCGAGACGAATAGCTTGCCAGACACCTCAACCAAGAAAAGCCAAGAACAGTGGCAGCATTGAGAAGCCTCATGACCCGCTTTTGCATGGGCGAGGATTGCTGGTTAGCCCGATGCGGCACCAGCGACCCAAGTACATCCGAAGTCAGGGACGAAAATGGGAAACCACGGCGGAGCAAAAACAAGCGCCGGAATAAAGAAGACAGCCCGAAGAGCACGGCGGTAAACGCTGGATTCAGAAGCTCTCGGCCAGGTCAGAAAAAGCTGCCCTCCAAAGGCAACAGAGATGAATTATCCAGCCTAAATAAGATTCTGGATAAAATATGTCAGATCCACAACACCCCCGATAAACCTGCAAACCATACCCATAGAGAATGTTGGGTCTTCAAGTAGTCTGGCAAGCTCAATGCCGAACACAAGGGGTAGGATACACCAAGCGAAGACGAGGACGAGCCTCGCAAGCAAAGCACTGGGGAACAGAAGACATTCCCACGAGAAGTCAAAACAGTAAACGTGTTACACATGCAAAAGGGGAGAAACAAAGCGGCACTCCCAGAGACACATGCCCCAGGGCCTATCACTGCGGAGTTCTGCCACTGGTCGTCCCAACCGATCACCTTCGACCATCGGGATTACTTGGCAAGTATCCGGCGTGCAGGATGGGCTGCCTTGGTGTTAGACCCGATAATTGACAAATACCACTTCACACGAGTCCTGATGGACGGCGGCAGTAGTTTAAACCTGATATATTAGGACACAGTCCACAAAATGGGGATAGACCCAATAAAAATTAGCCATAGCAATACTACCTTTAAAGGAGCAATGCCAGGCCCACAAGCCCATTGCACGGGCTCCCTACTACTAGAGGTTATATTCGGCTTTCCCGATAACTTCCGCAGCGAAAATTTAACTTTCCACATCGCTCCATTCCAAAGCGGCTATCAAGCACTACTCGGACGCAAAGCTTTCGCTCGCTTTAACGCAATACCGCATTACGCTTCTCTCATGCTTAAGATGCCCGATCCACGTGGCATTATTATAGTAAATGGAAATATTGAGCGCTCCTTGCACGTGGAAAACCGCGCGACTGCCTTGGCAGCCGCACACTAAACGGCCTCACCAACTAAAGCATCTGACAGATCGTTAAGACCACAGACACGGTTGGACGAGTCCGGTGCAGCTATATGTAATTGATACAAGTTTGATGGCTATACCCCTATTACTATACAAGGGGCTCAATGCGCGCAAACAAGTGGCAATTAGGCTCAACTTTACTCATTTTGAACTATATATTGTTTATTTAGTATAACTTACCTTTTGCACGGCAACTTTTCAATTAAGTTCCTCTCTTTTTCAGATGACCATCGTGCTACACCCGTCCAGAATACGGCACAACAGAGACACAGGCACAGACGTGCAACAAGTACCCGTTCTAAGGATTCTTTTTAGATTAAGACCCTGCATAAACCTTTTTTACTGTCTCTTGTTGATACACATCCCTCGGATTCTCAATAGAATTGAGAAGGATGCTGATGTATTGGCATGTGGCCACGTCAGAATATTGCACGTACCTGGACACCAGGGGCTTATTATAAAGGGCATTGTTTCGGCTTGGTTTACATCATAAAGACCGAATACCTTAGGGAGTGTTCGGCGTCGCGAGTTTGGCCTTATATGCATCAGCTCCGAATCATGTCTTTGGTCAAATGTTGAGTTTGCCCGGCTCCTGTGTTTTGCTGCCTTACGTTCGCTCTATCGGCTAAGGCAGCACCGGGAGAACTACTGCGATTGTGCCCTGGTTCATCCGAACAAGCACCTTAGTAGAGAAAGCCAAAAACTGACTGTCATGATATAGCGTGAGACTGGTCAACCACTCGATGACCTAGCGGAATCTTCGGGATTCCTCCGCCTTAACGAATGGCCGTTTCCTGGCCAGGCATGTACGCGCCCTAAATCCGGATGAGCGTGGAGCCACCAGTGGCTATATAGTAGCCCCACTGTCAAACTCCTCTGGCTAAGTGAAAGTGTTAAAGCATTATAGTCCAGTTGCCTAGTTCGCTGCGCTATCACCTCCTTAGTGGACCAAGACGTTGGATCAAGTGTGAACATGCCCCTTCTGCGAACAACCCCGCATTATATGCGTGAGGGCTGAAGCCGACGACTGCCATCTTTCAGGTTATATATATATATATATATATATATATATATATATATATATATATATATATATATATATATATATATATACATACATAAACGGCCGCACAGGAGGCATCATAGTACTTTCGGGCAAAAGTATAAATACAGCCTTGATAAATTCAATAAAACATTGTTTTTAAAATGGGAATACATGTCACTCAAACATAATATTCTTCGAGCACTGAGCCTCTATCAAATGAGCGCCGTCAAGAACTTCTTCAAAGTAGTGCTCGGCAGCCACTCGGCCTATGGCCAAACCTTGTGCCGCAACAGTGGTGGCATCCATCTCCGCCCAGTATGTTTTGACACGGGCAAGGGCCATCCGCGAGCCTTCTATGCACGCAGACCTCTTTACAGCATCGATGACTGCCTTTAACGCGCAAGCGAATTGTGTGAAAGAAAAGGGGGAGCCTGCGGTACCGTCCGCCATCAGCCTTTGGTGGTTCCTGTAGGTTAGCACGAAGGAGGAATACAGGCTACAACCGCGCTCGCAGGTCTACCACTGGTTGTTCCGCAAGAAAGTGAAGGCACTGAGGGCCTGGTGAGGTGACGTGCGTGCGGCGTGCCGCGAGCCAGAGCTCGACCGCTCAGATTTGTCAGTGTTGTAGGGACGGACCCGAGCACAAGCGCCATGCCAGCATGGGTAGCCTCCATTGCAGGATGAGCAGGGGGGCAATGGGCAACACAGGTGGCCGCGATGGATAATGAGCCAGTGAGGACCATGAAATGACTCAAGCAAGGAGGCATGTTAGCTTAGATAGATGCAAGAACGATACATGCCACCGGGACCGACCCGAGCGGACTGGGGATGATGCAACCCGAGGGGAGCCCCCAGTAGGGTAAGCTAGAGGTGTAAAAGGATACACGTCGCAGGGGCAGACCCGTATGACTTGGGGATGATGTACCCCGAGGGGCGCCCCCAAATGAATTAACTGAAAAGAGTCACCTGATAACGTTGCCGGAGTGGTGTTGGAGTAGCCGATGATGCATGACGAAGAGTCGCTCTTCATGAGCCGCCAGAACCGTAAGCCTCAGGAGGCTCCGGGGGCTCGGGTGGTTCCTTGAAGAACATCACCATCTCCGCTAGGACAACGTGATGCCTGGCCTCCTGAGCCACCAGAATGCTTCGCAGGTGGCGCTGGCAGGTGACGGCCGTGCTCGGCAAGCCAAATGTCATGCAAACGTAGCTGTGAGGTGGACCCTCGCACCAACCAATGCTCGAAGGCCAGAAGCGCTCCTGAGATGTGACCCTGTTGAGCCCTGGAATGTCAATGCAGACGCTCAGTGTCAGGACCCCAATTCCAAGTCACATCGATCTAGCCGGTAACACCTCATATCACTTTGCGGCCTCACGCACGGTATTCCATGGATGTCGCCTTACCATGGCCCAGGACCGTCTGTGCCTTTTGGCTCACGTATATGATAGTGTCGCTGGCATCCATATGACAGAGAACCCGGGCCGACATGGCTAGTCGTGAACCCAAAGCGGCATCAACCTATGGGGACAGGCATACATGAATCACATCAAGCATGTCGGTCAGCAGCTTGTGAATCCGGGCTGTAGCACTGGGCTAACAGGACTCCGGGAACACGGGCTGTAGCAGGCTAGCCAGGACTCCAGATGTCACCGCGTGACATTTCCCCGAAGGGACAGTGTCGGTGTCAAAACTGGCGGATCTCGGGTAGGGGGTCCCGAACTATGCGTCTAGGCCGGATGGTAACAGGAGGCAGGAGACACGATGTTTTACCCAGGTTCGGGCCCTCTTGATGGAGGTAAAACCCTACGTCCTGCTTGATTGATATTGATGATATGGGTAGTACAAGAGTAGATCTACCACGAGATCAGAGAGGCTAAACCCTAGAAGCTATCCTATGGTATGATTGTATGTTATGGTTGTTGTCCTATGGACTAAAACCCTTCGGTTTATATAGACACCAGAGAGGGTTAGGGTTACACAAGGTCGGTTACAAAGGAGGAGATATCCATATCCGTATTGCCTAGCTTGCCTTCCACGCCAAGTAGAGTCCCATCCGGACATGAGACAAAGTCTTCAATCTTGTATCTTCGTAGTCTAATAGTCCGGCCAATGGAGATAGTCCAGCTATCCGGATACACCCTAATCCAGGACTCCCTCAGTAGCCCCTGAACCAGGCTTCAATGACGATGAGTCCGGCGCGCAGTATTGTCTTCGGCATTGCAAGTCGGGTTCCTTCTCCGAATACATCACAGAAGAATTTGAATACGAGGATAGTGTCCGACCCTGCAAAATAAGTTCCACATACCGCTGTAGAGAGAATAATATTTTCGCAAATCTAATTTGCTGACTCGTTTTGGCAGCATGATGTTGTGTCATGGCCCGGTGATTATTCGAACCATTTTTCTTCAACTAGCTCCACACATAATGCGAGGCGGTTTCTTGACACGTCTTGTCGAAGCAGAGATCTTGTTCCCCCAGTTACGGGATTCTCATTAATGTGGTCGTGGGTAACCCAACCGTGTCTAGGACTCCTAGATTATAGGCAAGTCCTAAACGGCTACGGAGAGGACGCTTGATATTCACCGTCTTTATAAAGGGACAAGGTTTTCGCTTTTTCCCTCTCATGCTCAATCGAACCCTTCCCCCGCCTCGAGTTCTAACACCCAAAGCCCAGGTTAGGTGCTCCGGATCTTCAATCATGTCCGGATCGAACCTTCAAGGCCGATGGATGCCCTCCTCCGTGATGGAAGAGGACATCAAGAAGTTGAGGGAGGCCAGATACCTGACCGCCGAAATTTCGCATCGGCTTCCTGCTCGAGGGCAGGTCGTCCCTACTCCCGAACCTAACGAGAACGTCATGTTCGTTTCCCACTTCCTCCAAGTCCTAGGCCTTACTCTGGATCCCTTCGTCAGGGGTTTGATGTTCTATTACAGGCTAGATTTCCATGATCTAGCTCCGGACTCATTTCTCCACATCTCAACATTTATTGTCGTGTGTGAGGCCTTCCTCCGCATTACCCCTCACTTCGGCTTGTGGCTCAAGACCTTTGAAGGGAAGCCGAAGGTGATCGAGGGGCAACATGCAGCATGCGGTGGTGCATGAATAGGAAAGATGGCGGGAGCTCCATGGCCGAAAGGTTCCTTTCCAGAGGTGTCCGAATTATGGCAGCGGGAGTGGTTTTACGTCATAGCTCCCAGAAGTGCCAAGTGGGCAGCTGCCCCCGCTTTCCGTTCGGGCCCCCACCACAACTAATGTCATGGATTAGCAGAGGTCTGAGGTGGGGTCCAGCCAAGGACGTGCCTATACTACAAAGCCGCATCCGAGATCTCTTCGAGGAAGATTTTAATTTGGTTGCGGTAATACAAGTTATGCTGGTTCGTTAAGTCCAGCCATGCAAATGCCGGTCCCTTCGCTTGTGGGAGTTCAACCCAGAGGGTCCGCGTGCCATTCAAAGTTTCCTCGGCCTGACGCACGAGGAGATGTACAAGTCATTCTTCGGACCTCAAGTAGATTGTCCGGATATTACCGAGGACGTGGGCCTGAGCAGTAACCGCGCCGCCGAACAAGTAAGAAATCCTCTGGCCGAACACACTATCTTTTATTCGTCATGAAATTATTTCTGAGAGTTTGCTTTTTGACCAGGACTGGCTAACAAAGGTGAAGATGATTCGGTGTTTGGGCCCCCTCCCCGAGGGTTTGGAAAATCCGGTATTGGAAAAGATGCTCGAGGTCGCACCTTGCCCGGAGCCCTCGAAGGAAGATACGGGGGGATAATACGGGCGGCCGCGGGCCCCCATCGCTGCCCGTTCCAACCGAGGGAATGAGCGTCTCCATGAAGGACCATAACCGGGGGAGGAAAAGGACCGCTTCCGAGGATCCGGAAGCCAAAGCCTCCAAACGGGAGAAGAAGTCTCCCACAGAGGGTCCTGCCTCGGGGGGTGCTTTTGCTGCACAAAGTCCACGGGGGGATCAGCCCTACAATGAGTCGTAAGTGATCCAAAATACTTTAATAGTAAAGGTATGCTATCTTTTTTCTGAGAAAATAACCATCACATATATCTTGCAGTTCGGGCCTTAGCCCCTCTCAGCTGAGCTTGTCTTCGGGGGATCTTCTTCCGGAGATGATGGAGAGCGAAACGCCTGCCCCGGACTCCTCCGCTCAAGAAGCGGGCAACCCCGAAGTGTTGTCACGGAGGGCCTCTCCGGATCCGGTGATGCCAGAAGATAATCCCATAGACCCCCGAAGTCCCCAGCGTCTGGCTCCCGAAGAGAGCAGACAAAAGAGTCCGGCACCATCTGGTATGCGGTCGGACGTTCTGAGGGAGTTGGTAGGGAGAGCGGCCATCTCAGAAGAACACCGTACGCTGATGGGTACGGTGATGGAGAGAATTTCATCCGCCGAAAGCGGATTGCATGAAGCCTTTATGAGTCTACTAACAGGCTTTGAGGTACGTGAGATAATATGTGATAGTACTGCACATGTTAGGTGTGCCCTGTGTAGATAGTAGCCCCTGAGACTCTGGTGGTCGTCGAGAACGGCGGCGAACAGAGGATCATATTCCCAGGTAATAACTAGACTGCCCCTATGTGCAGGTGGTGGAAGCTCCGGTGGCTAGCCGGACTAGTGAGTTTGCCAAATTAAAACGGCAACTGGATGCGGCAGACGCCGACATCAAGCTTGTTAACAAGAGGCTTGACGAGGCACAGGGTAAGTGTTTGGTGAACGCCACATAGTAAGAGCAACATGATGCTAGTATCTTTAATATGTTGTGACTGCAGATGGAGCTGCCACCGTGGAAACCTTGCGGGCAGAACTTGCTCGAGCTAAGGAACAAGCAAGGATTAGTAATGCAGCTGCTTTGAAGGCGGCCGAAGAGTTGAAAGCCGAGAAGGCCGCACATTGCGAGAGCCAAGAGAACATGGCCAAGATGGCCGTAGAATTAAAAGTCACTACCGACTGTTGCCAGGTCCTTGTAAAAGAAAACCGGGCGAAGGCAACGAACCTTGAGAAGGCCACGATGGAGGACAAAGACACCTGTTCTCCTATGAGAGCGAAGAAGGAGGAGCTGCGGGAAGCCGGGGATATTGCGGCTGGGAAACCCTTCATGTTATGGAGTTAGTTCGGAGATCCACGGTATGCCCCTCTGGATCGGCTGTGGAGTTCGGCAGATGCGTATATGGATTTGGCGGCGAGTGCTGCCGATGAGGCCAAGTACTTCCAAGGTCAGACAGATCGTGAAGTGGACAAGCTATTCTGGTCGCAATTCAACGTTCCAGAGCATCCTCTGTCATTGACTAACCAGCTAGCTGAATGGGCCGAACTGAATAGGTTGTCCGGACTTGCCATGAGGTCTGTTGTGGATCAGCTATGGCCGGAAAAGCCAAAGCCGAACAGCTATTTCAGCTTAGTGCAGCAGTTCCTTGGTGCGGTGTCGCGCATTAATGCGATGAAGAGGTCGGCGTGCATAGAAGGATCGTGGATGGCCCTTGCCCGTGTTAAAGCATACTGGGCGGACATGGACGCTACCACTGTTGCGGCGCAGGGTTCGGCCATAGGCCGAGTGGCTGCCGAGCACTATTTCAAGGAGGTTCTCGAGGGTGCTCATTTGATAGAGGCCCAGTGGTCGAAGAATATTATGTTTGAGTGATGTGTATTCTCATTGTAAACACAATGCTTTTATGAAGTTTTATAAGGCTATGTTTATACTTTTGCCTGAAAGTAGTATGATGCCTCCTGTGCGGCCGTTTATGTATAACCTGAAAGATTGCAGCCGTCGGCTTCAACCCCCACGCATATAATGCGGAGGTGCTCGCGAAAAACGCGTGTTCACACTTAACCCAACGTCTTGGTCCTATTAAGGAGGTGATAGTGTAGCGAACAAGGCAACCGGACTATAATGCTTTAACACTTTCACTTAGCCATAGGAGTTTGACAATGGAGCTACTAGATAGCCCCTGGTGGCTCCGCACTCTGTCGATCGCGGGGTGCGTACATGCCTGGCCGGAAAACAGCCCTTCGTTAAGGCGGAGGAATTCTAACATTCCTATAGGTCATCTAGTGGTTGACCAGTCTCACGCTATATCATGACAGTCAATTTTCGGCTTTCTCTACTGAGGTGCTCGTCCGGATGAACCAGGGCACAATTGCAGTAGTTCTCCTGGTGCTACCTTAGCCGATAAAGCGGAACATAAGGCACCAAAACACAGGAGTCGGGCAAACACAACATTTGACAAAAGACAGTGATTCGGAGGTGATGCATATAAGGCCAAACTCGCGACGCCGAACACTTCCTAAGGTATTCGGTCTTTATGGTATAAACCGGGCCTAAATAGTGCCCTTTGTAAGAAGCCCCTTGTGTCCAGGTATGTGCATTATTCTGACGTGGCCACATGCCAAGACATCAGCATCCTTCTCAACTATGCTGAGAATTCGGTGGATGTGTATCAACAAGAGATAGTAAAAAAGGTTTACGCAGGGTCTTAATCTAAAAAGAATCCTTGGACCGGGTCCCTGCTGCACGTCTGTGCCTGTGTCTCCGTTGTGCCGTATCTTGAACGGGTGTAGCACGATGATCATCTGTAAAAGTGTCGGAGTAATGGGCCACGGGTAGGCCAACCCGAGCCCCATGACCTTTCAAGACATCGGGGCAGGCTGCGCCCCTCAAGACCACAGGGCGAAGAGCCGCCTCCTGGGGAGTCTACGGCAAGGCGGCCGACTGCCCGCTCACGGCCAAGTCCCAGGGACGACTTCCAGAGAAGCCGGCTTTGGGGAGTCGGCCGGCGACTCCAGCAAACCGTGACCTCATCAAGGGGGACGGGGCAGGGGCGTGGCTACAATGAAGCCCACTCCCCGCCCCTTACCAAGGGCAGGCATGGCTACAGCGCGCCGTACCTGGGAAGATCTCCCCGCGGCGTGGCACTATTGCCCAGCCGGCCCTAACATCAGCACCACTGTACCTGGTCCTGCGCCCACGACGGCTTGTCTGTACGGCCTAGAGGCAGCAGGGCCCACCAGCCAGCGAGACCTCGGGAGACGGTGGGAGCACCGCCAGTCGGCCCTAACGGGAGTCGGCCCGGGGGAGTCGGCCGAGCCCTCCCCCGGGGCCCACGCGCCATTAATCAAGAAGAGATGGGGAGTGCCTACAGTGATCGCCCGCCAGGCGGCGGGGCTGTAGCCATGACCCCATGACCAAGCTTGCATCATCAGGAGCACGGCTACAGTAATCAGCAGCCGGCAAGACCTGCCCGCGACGGACGCGGCCTATCGGCTCCGTACCAGACCAGTTGGCAGGGCCCACCAGTCGGCGGGCCGCAGTAGCCGGCGGAGAAGTCGGAGGTCGGAGACACTAACGGCTGGGCCCACGCACAGTCACATTACCATTGTACCCCCGGGGGGTAGGCCTATATAAACCCCCTAGGGTACCCATGCAAGGGGTTGGATCCCAGAAGTTCTATACCTCACAAGATAGAGGGAGAGAGCTAGCCTTGCCCTCTCCTACACCATACACAGCTCAAGGAGCAACCGTGTAAACCCTTGACTATAGTGATCATGCGGAGACCCCGCAGAGCAGCAGTACGGTTATTATCTCCCCGGAGAGCCCCGAAGCTGGGTAAGATTCGCCGGCGTGCATGTCTTCGCCTCATCCCGTTTCTAGGCACCGACGATGTCCTACTCGACCCCACCATGATAAGCCATCCGTTGGCATATGTCGCACCAAACCCCCGACATTTGGCGCCCACCGTGGGGCGTGGTGCACCGCCGTCCGGAGATCTATTCTGGACGGGAATCCTTTTCCTCCCTGGTGAGCGCAGCCAGCCAGGCACGCCAGACGAAGTTTGCGTCGACGCGCTGCGAGGCGTGGAGATCGCCTGCACAACCAGCTCCTTGGCCGAACTTGTCGGCGAGGTCCACCTCTCCGACGAGGCTGCGTCTGACGCAGGCATAGGCGACCCCGAAAACCTCCTCGCGGGCCTCCTCGATCAACTCCACATTTCCGGCGAGCCTGTCGTAGACTTGGAGTCCGTAGGCTCCACCGACCCGATGCTGGTCGACTCCGACACCGCATCGGTCGACACGTTCACCTCCAACATGGTGGTCTACGACGAACCTCTCCCCCACGCGAAGAGCGACGGGAGCACCGTCACTGAGGTGCTGGTCATCATTCATGACGAGTTCCCTGGTGGAAGGGCACCAGACTCACTCGGCGCGATGCTACAAGACCTAGCTGTGCCCATTCCGGAAGATGCTGACGCAGAGACGCTAGAAGAGCACCGTCTTCAGCTTGTTGAAGGCGCGAAGAAGCTAGCCAGCATGAGACGCTTGTCAGAAGCTTACCAGCGGGAGATGGATCGTGCTGTTGGCGGCTCGCCGGCTCCGGCAGGGCCCAGCTGCCTTGGAACGGTTCAGCAGCGCGGCGTAGCCATCGCTAGCCTATTTGGGGCTAGCCGCCCCGTGTATGCCACGCCAGCGGAGAACATCCGAGCCGCCCAGGCGGCAGCGGATGAGCTGGACAATTTCGAGGGCGAAGAGCGCTGCCTCATGATGGAGCGAGTCTAGTGGCTCCTCGACGCGGCCGCCACGTAGAACGAGGCCGGCTGCCGCACGGAGGCGCCGCAGCGGCCAAACAACGACCCGCACCGAGATCAAGGCGCGATGTCTCGGATGCCGACTGGCGGTGCCCGAGGAAGAAAGGACAAGGAGCCGGCTGTCAGCCACAGTCGGACTCGGATTACCATAGAGCGTGATCGAGACGGCCGCCCAAGAGCAGTGGAACGACGAGACGACTGTCCGCCTCCCCCTCCTCGCAAGGAGAGGCGATTCTCCACGCCGCCTGTTGACCATCCGACTCTCGGAGACCGCCTTGGCCGCCGAGAGGGAGTTGGGGGAGAATGACGCCTGCCACCGGATCGAACGACTTCACCGGTCCCTGGCGCTGGAAGAAGAAGACGAGCTGGGTCCGCCTTGTTTCGGGCCCTGTATTCGGGACGAGCCCTTTCCCAGAGGGTTCACGCTCCCAAGAGACACGCCCAAGTATACCAAGTATACCGGCTCCGTGAAGCCGGAAGACTGGCTAGTCGACTACTCCACGGCTGTTAGCATAGCAAACGGCAACAAGTGTGTTGCCGTAAACTACGTTCCGCTCATGCTCCAGGGCACGGCCCAGACGTGGTTGAACAGCCTGAAGCCCCGCAGCATCAATAACTGGGTCGACTTCACCGAAGCATTCATCTGCAACGTCACCAGCACGTACAAGCGTCCTCCCAAGCCTCGTCAGCTCTCCTTGTGCGTGGAAGGTCCTGACGAGTCGACTCGCGACTACCTCACGCATTGGGCCGAGCTCCGGAACTCCTGCGAGGGCGTGCACGAGGTGTAGGCCATCGAGTACTTCACAGCCGGGTGCCGAGAAGGCACCCTCCTCAAGCACAAGCTCCTCTGCGACGAGCCAGAAACCCTCAACGAGATGCTGATCATAGCGGACAAGTACGCTACGGCCGACTCCTCCATGAAGATGGAAATTCAAATCAACACGACTGGCAAAGTAGCTCCTCAGGCTCCAAGAACTCCGGCAACAGACGCCGGCCGGCGACAACAGCAGGGCGACCACAAGCGCAAGGCCCCGCAGCCAGCTTCCAGCAGCCGGCAGGTCGCGACTGTCGAAGCCCAGCAGCCAGAAGAGCAGCCTCCGCCCAAGCGACAGAAAGGCGGCAAGCCGAACTGGTTGCCGGCCTTCTCCTACGAGCAGACCTTGGATGGACCTTGCAAGTTCCACAGCGGCGCGAAGCCATCGAATCACGCCACCCGGAAGTGCCACTGGCTCACCAGAATCACCAAGGGAGACGGCCTCCTGCCACCCCCGCGTGCTGGGCAGCCGCCTCCGCCTCCGCCCCAGCAGCCGGCAGTCAGGCCAGTCGGCGCAGTACAAGACGAGTACCCTGAAGAGCACGGGGCCTACGTAGTGTTCACTGGTGTGGCTGATGATCGATGCAGCAGGCGGCTGCAGCAACAAGAGGTGAACGTAGTAGCCTCAGAGATGCTAGAGTTCATGCACTGGTCAGAGAGGCCCATCAGCTGGAGCAGGGCCGACCACCCAGATGTGATGCCGAGTCCGGGCTCCTACGCCTTGGTCCTGGGCGCCACCTTTGCCACGGACAAACGGGTCACGCGTTTCTCGCGAGTCCTGATAGATGGGGGCAGCAGTATCAACATGCTGTACAAGGACACCATGGAGAAGTTAGGAATCAAGCAGAGACAACTTCAAAACAGCCGGACTGTGTTCCACGGCATTGTTGAGGAAATCGTTAACTGGTAGCTGCTCGGTCGGCTGGTGAGTAGGGGATTAATAGGATAATCGGCAAGTTAATCGACCATTTAATCAATTAATCGGACGATTTATTGGGTAATCGGCTACTCAGGGACCCTATGAGTAGGGATTAATCGGCAAGTTAACTGGTTAATCGGATGAATTCTTGAACAGGGGTTCCTGGGTTTTCCTGTTCGCCAATCGGCTAGATCCTGATTGACGTCCTTTTTGGGGACAAAGATCACTTCCGAAGAGAGTCTATTTGGTTTGAGGTGGTGGACCTCGAGAGCCCATACCATGCGCTGCTTAGCCGGCCCGCCTTGGTCAAGTTCATGGCGGTCCCCCACTACTCCTACCTCAAGATGAAGATGCCCAGTTCCAGGGGAATTCTGACTGTGGCCGGCGACTACCGGAAGTTGTCCGCCTGCCGTGACCTTCATCACCGATATCACAATTTGGTACGGCATACCACACAACATCATCATCGACAACGGCACAAATTTTGCCAAAGGCGCCTTGGCCCGTTTCTGTGCAACACAGGGCATCCGACTGGACCTACCGTCCGTCGCCCACCCGCAGTCAAATGGCCAAGTGGAGTGAGCAAACGGCCTCATCCTGTCCGGCATCAAGCCTCGGTTGATCGAGCCTCTTGAGCACTCGGCTGGCTGCTGGCTCGACGAGCTGCCAGCCGTCCTCTGGAGTCTGCGCACGACTCCAAACAAGTCAACCGGCTTCACGCCCTTCTTCCTCGTCTACGGTGCTGAAGCCGTCATCCCAACAGACATAGAGTTCGACTCCCCACGAGTCACCATGTACACCGAGGAGGAAGCAGAAGAAGCACGACAAGACGGCGTTGATCTGCTGGAAGAGGCCCGGCTGCTAGCACTCAGCCGGTCCAGCATCTACCAGCAGAGCCTGCGACGATACCACAATAGGAAGGTCGGGCCAAGATCTTTCCAAGAAGGCGACCTTGTGCTCCGGCTGATCCAGCGAACAGCCGGCCAGCAAAAGCTGTCGCCACCTTAGGAGGGCCCTTTCATCATCAGCAAAGTACTAGGTAACGACTCCTACTACCTAATCGACACTTAGAAGCCCCGAGCATGCAAGAAGGACGACTCCGGCAAGGAGACTGAGCGGCCATGGAATGCAAATCTTCTCCGAAGATTTTACAGTTGATGCAGTAGGTACCATGCTACCTTTCGTATTAAAGTACCAAGACTTCGGGGCCCCCGAGACGAGCTCGGGGACTGCCCTCTTTTGTTTGTATGATAAAAATTATGCCTACAAGTATGATTACTCTTTGTCATACCGTTTGGCACCGGGCTCAACAAGTCGGCCCGGGGACTTGCCTCCTTGCACTATGAAATGCTTCCTGCAGCCGGACAAGTAGTGTGTAGCATCTAAGCCGTCTTTTCTCAGAAGCCGCAGCTCGCAGAGCGACTGTACGGTGGGCAGAGGTCAGGTAGAAGGGGTGCTCGCAGGAAAAATGGCTAAGGACTCAAAGCATAAAACATAGCTCAAGACGGCTTCCAGCCTTTCTTGCAAACCGATTCTCGAATAGTCATATTGTCGTTTTCTATCCAACTTGCTCAATGAATCTTGAAATCGGCTAAGTACTTGCTTTCCAAAAGTAGCCTAGCACTTGATCCAGCAACAGTCTACAGAGCGGCTATCCGATTGGCAAGGCAGGCAACTAGGGGAAAGTGGCAAAGGAAAACAGCCAAAAGAACAATGAGCAAGAAAGGATAGATATATAAATTTACATAACATAGGCCCTTGGCTAAATTGTCAAGCAGAGGTTCAAAATACATACCGCGGGTGGAATTGTGCGAATTAACAAGTTCTTCAAAAGACTACTGAAGCAGATAAAACAAAAGACACAGCGACAGCTTAGGAGGCGGCAGACGGAGTCGGGGGGCGGAGGAGGCGCCAGCGTCAGTCGCCGGGGCGGTCGGCCGGCTAGTCTCGGCTTGATCGCCTCCGGCAGCAGTCGGATCGGTCGCACGCGGCTTGTTGCTGGAGGCGCGGTCGGGCTGAGGCTGGCCGTCTACTCCGTCTTCTGGTGCCTCCGCCTCGCCCTCATCCTCCGCCTCGTCCTCCTCCTCGACACTGGAGCCGATCACCTCCGCCGAGTCTTCGCCATAGTCTGGGTTCATCCCAAACCACTCCGGCGGGACCTCCTCGCCGTCTTCAGACCGCTCGGGGACAAAGATGCTCGTGTCGGTGTACTCAGCGATCGCCACAGCACGCTTGACGAGGGCGTCTTCTGCAGCCGCCAGCTCTGACTGGGCCTCCGACCGAAGCGTGGCCAACCGGTCTAGATCCAGCCCCAAGTACCACGCCTTGACGAACTCTAAGGCCCGGCGCGCTCTAGCCCGGGCCGAAGAGCCCTTCCAATCCTCAAGGCGACCAGCCGGGACCTCCAACCAGTTGGCCGTCAGGCTGGGGGTGCGCGGAGCCTGCATATCCGGCCAAAGGGCGGAGATCGCCTGGGCGCCGACGCGCTGAAGCCAGCACAACATCCGGTGAGCCGGCCGGAGGCGAGCCTCGATACTCAAGATGTGCTCATCAAGAGTTCGGGGGGCATCGGCGGTGATCTCTGCGCCGTCTGCCCTCCAACTTGCATGATCGGCCTCGATGGCTTGGATAGCAGCCTGAGACTGCCCAGGGAAGAAGTCTGCAAAAGACACAAAGAAACAAAAAAGCGAGTCAAAAACCAGGAGTCGGCACGACCTAAGTCGGCAGCTCAAAGAAAGAAAACAAAGAGACTCACCATCAACGATGTCTTCGATCTCGTGGAAGCCGGAGGATAGCAACGCCTCCTTGTCAGACCAGAAAGAGCGCTCGCTCGCGAACTCGGCCAGGAAGGCGGCCTCCGTCTCCTCCGCCTCCCTCTGCGACCTCGCGAGCAGCCCCTTCTGCTCTGCCAACTGAGTGGCCAGAAGATCGCACTCCACGGTGAGCTTGCTGCACTCCTCCCCTTTGACGAGCAAGGCGGAGTTGGCTTCGCTCAGCTGCTGTTGAAGAGCAGCGTTGGCCCCTGAAGGAAAGAAAGAAAGACAGTAGTCGTCAATAAAGTAGGTCGCCGGGGAGATCCGGCCCGACAGCTCAGCAGTCGGCCCGAATCTCGGGGACTACAACCCGCGGGTGCGCTAGCGCGCCCCCGCAGAGAAGAGAAAAAGGAGAAGGACTTACTCCGGCTCTCCGCCAAGTAGGCGGTCCGCTTGCCCAACTCTTCAACATTACGGTTGAAGGCGGTGACGCGGAGGTTGTGGTAGTCCTGCAACAAGCATTTCAGACAAAGTTAGTACCCAGAAGTCCATCAAATTGGAGTTCCGAGCCGCCTGCTCAGCAGCCGACCCGAAACTCGGGGACTACACCTAGTGGGTGCGCTAGTGCACCCCCATAGAGAGGAACAAGAAAAATAAAGGCCCAAAGAAAAAAATATACCCGGACGGCCGCCCGCGACGCCAGGAACGCCTTGGTGCAGCTCTGGAGGGCGTCGCCCTCAGCATGGAGCTTCGCCTGGACGTCCAGGAGCGCCCGGTTCAGCGGCCCTGTGCCGCCTCCCCGCACCCACCCAACGGGTGCGGCGCTCGTCGCCTCGCCGTCTGGAGCCGCCGAGCTGGCGGTGCCGGCTTCCAGGGGGCAGGGTGCCGAAGTCGCCTTCTCCCGAAGACGGCGCGCTGGCGAGCCGACCTAGAGGAGTAGCCTCGCCACGGCCTCGTCTTCGGTCAGCGGCACCAGAGGGTCCGCTGGCCGCTTGCTTCGCACGCCTTCAGACGGCGGCGGAGGCGATGGCGGAACGTTCGCGCCCGGAGTAGAGGGCTCGCCGCCTTCCCTCTCCTCGACGAGGTTCTCCCCGCCGGCTCCTCCAGTCTGCCCCGTGAACTCCGGCGGCGGCGGCGCAGAGTTCAGTGGGGTAACAAGCCAGGCCGCCTGGCGGCGTGCAGCTTCCTCAGCCTGCTGCTTCACCGTGGCAGAGGCTTCGGCCTCCGCTAGTTTTTTCTTGGCGGAGGCCTCCGCCCTGTCGGCCTCCGCCTTCTCCAGGCGGAGGGCTTCTTCTTCATTGCGCTTCTCCTGCACATTCCGCTCCGTCGCCTCCCGGAGGTCGGCAACGGGGTCTATCCGCTGAGTGGTGGCGGGCGTCTCCGCTGACCCCATGATGGAGGCGGCGGCAACCCGCTCCAGAGAGAGGGGAGCCCTGAAGACAGAGGGGCGAGCAGAGACTCAGACAAAGCACGAAGAAAGAACAAACTTTGAAGACAGAATACTTACGCAGAGACCAACGGCGGCTTCTTCACTTCCTTACGGAAGCGGATGGCCTTCGCGGCCGCCTCGTCCCGTCTGGTCGCCGCAGCCGAGCCCTTGGGCTTCTTCGGCCGGCTGCCGAACAAAGTCGGCGCAGCCCGACGCTTCTTCCCGCCGCCTGGAGCGCCCGACGCGGCAGAAGAGCCCGTGCCCGGCTGGCTGGCTCCTGGCCGATGGCGAGGGGCGACTCCTTCCTCGGCGTCGTCTTCAGGCCAGTCGGCAAAGGTGGTCGAGGGCCTGAAGTCGCCTGTCGTCCCTCCTCCTCCGTTGGCGTCGTCTTCCAGAGCCGCCGCCCCCAGATCGGGGTCGTCAACATCGCTCTCCGCCCGGTCGGCGGCGAACTCACGGGCCGGCCGCGAGGTGCCAGCTGGTGGGTGAAGAAGGGGATTCTAACCAAAAAGCAGACTGATTAGAACAAGACTCGACAAGAAGAAGACAATCTAAAGAAAAGAAAGGCGACTCACCACGGGCGGGGGGTTAAAGCGTGGGAGTATGGCTCCTTGCCGAATCGCCAGTCCTCAGGGAGCCTGCTATCCGAGAGGTAGTTCACCATCAGGGCCAGCTCTTCGTGAGGCATGTCCTTGGTGCACATCCGACTCGGGTCGTGGCCCCCGCACATCTGGCATATCATGTGAGGGCGTCCTTGGAGTGGGAGAACTCGGCGCGAGACGAAGGCGGCCAGCAGGTCCAGGCCAGTCAGACCCTCCGACTGCGTCAGCACTCGGAGTCGCGTGATGGCGCCGGCTCCCGCATGCGTCAGTGACCTGGCCCGGTACGACCAGTTGGGCAGTCTGCCAGCCAGCGGGCCGGCTTCGAAAGCCGGTAGGTTGACCCAGTCGCCCCGTGTGGCGACGTTCCTGACGTAGAAGTAGGACCACTTCCACATCTTCACCGACTTCAGCAGCGCAATGGAGGGGAAGTGGTTGTCGGCTCCTGTGCTTCGCACGGCAATGAAGGGGCCGCACTGAGCCAGCACGCCCGCGGCCTGGGTGCCGAGCTTGGAGAAGAAGAACTCCCCCTGGAGCTCGAGGGTGGGGAGGACTCCGAGGAAGCCTTCGCACAGATCCACGAAGGCGGACAGCAGCACTACTGTGTTGGGGGTGAGGTGGTGCGGCTGGAGTCCGTAGAACTCCATGAAAGACCGGAAGAAGCTGCTCGCCGGCAGCCCCAGCCCGTGCAGGCGGTGCGAGCGGAAGATGACTCACTCGCCCTCCTGCGGGGCGGGGGAAATCTCCCCCTCCGGCGCAAGGCGCACCTGCACGCGATCCTTGCCGGGAAGACGACGGGTCCGGCGGAGGAACTCGATATGGTCTTCGTGGACTTTGGAGCCGTCCCAGGTGCCGGAGCATACTGGGGGAGGCGCGTCAGCAGAGGAAGAGCTCATCGTCGCGAGCTGTCACCGCAGCGTGCGCCGGAGCTTGGGCGTGCGGCAGAGCGAGCGAGAGAGAGAAAAAAGAGGAAGCAGGAGAGCGAAGGAGCTGCGAGGAGGAAGAAAGCAAGGGGCAGTGGGAAGGAGGGGCGCGCGTGCTCCCCTCTTTCCCCTACTTATAGCCCTCGGGGCTGCGAAGCCGAGGGGGCGGGCATGGGGATTTACTGCACCCACAACCCCACGCCCCCACGATCCCTACAAAGTTACTGCGCGTAGTAACTCCACAGGAATCCTAACCGTCCACCGGGATCATAGCGGATCCGCTCGGGCGCTGAGGCGCGGTAGTGGCTGGCCCTGCCTACGGGCATGTCCTATCGCGCGCGTGGGCTAGCAGGACGGCCTAGCCACGTGCCCCCGCATGACAAGCCGAGAACGGGCGGCGGCCTGGAAGCTTAGCTAGCACGCCACTTGAAATCCCGCCGCGACATTCAAACTACTGAACAAGTCAGAATAGAGTGAGCCCGAGTCGGGCGAGTCCGACTCCGTCTAGTCGGCCCGGGGGAAGTCAATCAAGACCATGTGTCGAGCATCCGGAGAAAGAAACTGCTGAGGCTTCTCGGCCGATCGTCCGCGGCGCCTCACCAGCTTCGGGGACAACTGTCGGAGTAATGGGCCACGGGTAGGCCAACCCGAGCCCCATGACCTTTCAAGACATCGGGGCAGGTTGCGCCCCTCAAGACCACAGGGCGAAGAGCCGCCTCCTGGGGAGTCTACGACAAGGCGGCCGACTGCCCGCTCACGGCCGAGTCCCAGGGACGACTTCCAGAGAAGCCGGCTTTGGGGAGTCGGCCGGCGACTCCAGCAAACCGTGACCTCATCAAGGGGGACGGGGCAGGGGCGTGGCTACAATGAAGCCCACTCCCCGCCCCATACCAAGGGCAGGCATGGCTACAGCGCGCCGTACCTGGGAAGATCTCCCCGCGGCGTTGCACTGTTGCCCAGCCGGCCCTGACATCAGCACCACTATACCCGGTCCTGCGCCCACGACGGCTTGTCTCTACGGCCTGGAGGCAGCAGGGCCCACCAGCCAGCGAGACCTCGGGAGACGGCGGGAGCACCGCCAATCGGACCCAACGGGAGTCGGCCCGGGGGAGTCGACCGAGCCCTCCCCCGGGGCCCACGCGCCATTAATCAAGAAGAGATGGGGAGTGGCCACAGTGATCGCCCGCCAGGCGGCGGGGCTGTCGCCATGACCCCGTGACCAAGCTTGCATCATCAGGAGCACGGCTACAGTAATCAGCAGCCGGCAAGACCCGCCCGCGGCGGACGCGGCCTGTCGGCTCCGTACCAGACCAGTCGGCGGGCCCCAGCAGCCGGCGGAGAAGTCGGAGGTCAGAGACACTGACGGCTGGGCCCGCGCCCAGTCACATTACCATTGTACCCCCGGTGGGTAGGCCTGTATAAACCCCCCAGGGCACCCATGCAAGGGGTTGGATCCCAGAAGTTCTATACCTCAGCAGATAGAGGGAGAGAGCTAGCCTTGCCCTCTCCTACCACCATACACAGCTCAAGGAGCAACCGTGTAAACCCTTGACTATAGTGATCATGCGGAGACCCCGCAGAGCAGCAGTAGGGGTATTATCTCCCCGGAGAGCCCCGAAGCTGGGTAAGATTTGCCGGCGTGCATGTCTTCGCCTCATCCCGTTTCCAGGCACCGGTGACGTCCTACTCGCCCCCACCATGATAAGCCATCCGTTGGCATATGTCGCACCAAACCCCCGACAAAAAGAGAGGAACTTAGGTGAAAAAGTTGTCGTGCAAAAGGATAGTTTTTAAAGAAACCATGTATAATTCAAGATGAGTAAAAATTGCCACTTGTCTGCGCGCGTTGAGCCCCTTGTATTTAGTAATAGGGGTGCGACCATTGATCCGGTATGAATTACATGTAGCTGCGCCAGACTCTTCTAACCGTGTCCGAGGTCTTGACAACCTAATAAATGCTTTAGTTGGTCAGGCCATTTTTAGTGTGCGGCTGCCAAGGCAGCCGCACTGTCTTCGGCGTGCAAAGATCGCTTAATACTTCTGTTCACTGTAATGATGCCACGTGGGCTGGGCATCTTGAGTGTGAGGGAAGCGTAGTGCGGTATTGCATTAAAGCAAACAAAAGCTTCGCGTCCAGTAGTGCTTGATAGCCACTTTGGAACGGAGCGATGTGGAAGGTTAAATGTTCGCTACGGAAGTTATCGGGGAAGCCAAATATAACCTTTAGTAGCAGGGAGCCCATGCAATGAGCCCCTGGGCCTGGCGTTACTCCTTTAAAGGTAGTATTGCTTTGGCAAATTTTTGTTGGGTCTATCCCCATTTCACGGATTGTATCCTGGTATATCAGGTTTAGACTGCTGCCACTGTCCATCAGGACTCGTGTGAAGTGGTATCCGTCAATTATTGGGTCTAATACCAGGGCAGTCCATCCTGCACGCCGGATACTTGCTGAGTAATCACGATGGTCGAAATTGATCGGTTGAGACGACCAGTGGCAGGACTCTGTGGTGATAGGCCCTTGGGCATATTTTTCTGGGAGTACCATTTTGTTTCTTCCCTTGATCACGTGTAACACGTTTACTGTTTTGACTTCTGGTGGAAATTTCTTTTGTTCCCCAGTGTCTTGCTTGAGAGGCTCATCCTCGTCTTCGCTTGGTGTATCCTCCCCCTTGTGTATGGCGTTGAGCTTGCCGGACTGCTTGAAGACCCAACATTCTCTGTGGGTATGATTAGCAGGTTTACTAGGGGTGCTATGGATCTCACATATTTGGTCCAGAATTTTGTTTAGGCTGGATAGTTCATCTCTGGTGCCTTTAGAGGGCGGCTTTTGCTGACCTGGCCGAGAGCTTTTGAATCCGGCATTTACTGCCGTGCTCTTCGTGATGTCTTCTTTATTTCGGCGTTTGTTATTTTTGTTGCGCCATGATTTCTCGTTTCCATCTCTAACTTCATATGTACTGGGGTCGCTGGTGATGCATCTGGCTAGCCATCTGTCCTCAGCCGCGCAAAAGCGGGTCATGAGGCTTGTTAATGATGCCATTGTTCTCGGTTTTTCTTGGCCGAGGTGTCTGGCAAGCCATTCGTCACGGACGCTATGCTTAAGAGCTGCCAAGGCTTTGGCGTCCGGACAGTCGACAATTTGGTTCTTTTTAGTAAGAAACCTGTTCCAAAGTTTTCGGGCTGACTCTCCGGGCTGTTGAGTTATATGACTCAAATCGTCCGCGTCCGGAGGTCGGAGATAAGTCCCTTGAAAATTTGCCCGAAAAGCATCTTCGAGCTCTTCCCAGCTTCCAATGGAGTTTTCGGGGAGGCTTTTAAGCCAGTGATGAGCTGGCCCTTTGAGCTTGAGGGGTAAGTACTTGATGGCGTGGAGATCATCTCCTCGAGCCATATGGATATGGAGGATATAGTCCTCGATCCAGACCCCAGGGTCTGTTGTTCCGTCGTATGCCTCTATGTTTACGGGTTTGAATCCCTTTGGAAATTCAAGGTCCAGCACCTCGTCGGTGAAATATAGAGGGTGTGCGGCACCCCTGTATCTGGGTGTACTGCGTTGTTCGGATGTTTGTTGTGTTACATCATATCCTGGGGCGCGCTTGCGTGGTACATAGATGGATCTGGTTGCGCCATCCTTTTGGTGCGAGCCCTCGCGTGGATTGCGTATTGGCTTGTGGGTGGCGTTGTTTGCCATTCTATGTTGGCCGTGAGGTCGTCTATCCGGCTAGGTGGCCGTTTTTATTTTTGGTTGTGGGGGGTCTGAGGCCTCCTCATCGAATTCAGGTAGAAACTTCCGCTTTGGGTAGCTCTTGGTGGGGCGATTGCCGCCGTACTTCGCTGCTGTGTTGAGTACTTTGCTCCATCTGATTTGGAGTGTGTCCTGCGCAGCCTTGAGCCTTTGCTTCTGCTTTTTCAGACTCCTCGCGGTGGCAACAAGCCTTTGACGGGCATTCTGCTGCTCCGGGTGCCTGTCCGGCGTTATGTCGTCCAGACTATTATCTTTGATAGAATTGGTTTGTTCGGTTTGATTCTTCATATTTCCGTGGTCCGGCAGTGTTTCGCCCTACTCCAACATTGGGTCTGTATGATCGTTTTTTCTGCCGAGGCGGGGTTTGGGGCGGCGCTTGCGCTGCCGCTTTGACTGCTTCTCGAGGGAACAAGCCTTCGGTGCGTCCTTCCGTTCCTCGTTGTCGTCTTCTTTTGGTGTGTCCACCATGTATATGTCATATGATGAGGTGGTCATCCAGCACTCTGTGGGCGGTGGTTCGCTTTCGCCTCCCGCATCGTCGTCCATACCGTCGATGTCTTCGGAGTCGAAGTCGAGCATGTTGGTTGAGTCGTCGACAGTGGATATTAAGTGGGTGGGGGGTGGGTGTCGAATTACTTCGTCGTCCGCATCCCAATCCTGTTGGCCATAATCTGGCCAGGGCTCTCCTGACAAAAAGAGAGACCTTAGTGAATTCAGAATGTTGCTGAAGGGCGAGTGCTGAAAGATATCCACGGCGGTGAATTCCATCATTGGCTCCCAATCGGATTCGATTGGCAGGGGCGCGGATGGTTCGGAGTCCAAAAAAGAGTCTGGCACCTTGGAGTCACGGGCTGCGCAGAGGGTTAGGCTAGTGTTCGGCTCGATCGCCATTGAGACTGCAGCCCCTGAGGCTGTGTCTAACCACCCGTCCTCGACTGGTGCAGTTGGCTCCGAGCTAAGGGTCGGAGCTGATGCGGGCGCAGCCTCTGGGGTACTGTTTGGCGGCAAAGCTAGGTCATACCCATCACGACAGTGCGGCGCGCCCGGCTGTGGCTCGAATCCGTCGAAGATCAAGTCTCCGCGGATGTCGGCCGTGTAGTTCAAACTTCCAAATCTGACCTGATGGCCAGGGGCGTAGCTTTCAATCTGCTCCAGATGGCCAAGCGAATTAGCCCGTAGTGCAAAGCCGCCGAATACAAAGATCTGTCCGGGGAGAAAAGTCTCACCCTAGACCGCATCGCTATCGATGATAGTAGGAGCCATCAAGCCTAAATGCGACGACACTGAGGAACTCTCAATGAAAGCACCAATGTCGGTGTCAAAACCGACAAATCTCGGGTAGGGGGTCCCGAACTGTGCGTCTAGGCCGGATGGTAACAGGAGGCAGGGGACATGATGTTTTACCCAGGTTCGGGCCCTCTTGATGGAGGTAAAACCCTACGTCCTGCTTGATTGATATTGATGATATGGGTAGTACAAGAGTAGATATACCACGAGATCAGAGAGGCTAAACCCTAGAAGCTAGCCTATGGTATGATTGTATGTTATGGTTGTTGTCCTATGGACTAAAACCCTTCGGTTTATATAGACACCGGAGAGGCTTAGGGTTACACAAGGTCGGTTACGAAGGAGGAGATATCCATATCCATATTGCCTAGCTTGCCTTCCACGCCAAGTAGAGTCCCATCCGGACATGAGACGAAGTCTTCAATCTTGTATCTTCATAGTCTAACAGTCCGACCAATAGAGATAGTCCGGCTGTCCGGAGACCCCCTAATCCAGGACTCCCTTAGATAGACACAGGAACAAAGTGAAACACATGCCGGCCAATCAAGTGTCCTGAGCAGTAGTGCTGGGCTAACAGGACTCCGGTGAACCGGGCTGTAGCGGACTACTATGGCTCATGGTAGCACTAGACTACATTTCCCCATAAGAGAGGCTGCCAAGGATAAACAACTAGGTTGTCGGATCCCACACATACCAAGCATTTCAATTATACACACAATATGCTCGATATGTGTAAATACAACATGGCATCACAACATTACTCTACGACTCAAGTATTATTCATTAGGCTCCGAGGAGCGAGATATACAAACATGGGTCTCATGACCCAACAATGATAGCATACAAATCAAAACACATGCGGAAGCTTAACATGTCTGAGTACAAACATCTACAAATGAAAAAGGCTAAGAAGCCTGACTATCTACTAGATCCTGCCGAGGGCACAGGATCGTAGCTGAGGTATCAAGCTAAACGTCAAAGTCCACGCGGAACTACTAGCGAGACTGAAGTCTCTCTGCAAAACATAAATTAAGAAAACGTGAGTATGAATGTACCCAGCAAGACTTACATCAGAACTAACTACATATGCATCGGTATCAACAAAGGGGTAGTCGAGTTTAACTGCCGCAAGCCAGCTTTGACCCAGTGGCTAACCTGAACTACAACTACAAGCAACTCTTTTGAGGTGGTGCACACGAGTCCACATATTCACCATATCAATACACCTCTATGGATCCGCTCCCGTCTCCCTACGAGAAGACCATCCATAGCACTCACGCTTATATTGCGAGTTTTAGAGTATCCACTTCAACTTATCTATGAACTATATGGGCAACCAAGCAGTGCTTTACCGCGGACGCGGCTATTCGAATAGATGATGTTAACCCTGCAGGGGTGTACTTCTTCATACACGCTCTCACCACTTACCGTCGTTTACACGACATGTACTTGGCAACCTTCTAGCGGAAGCCCAATGAGGGTGTTGGCCACGGCCTACCTAACACTCAAGTCTCTAGTCCAGGTTTGTCACCAATCCAGGTTCCATCCGCAGGGAGTCCGGCCGAGATTTCCACATACGGCCCCGAACGATGTGTATAGGATTCCGAGACACCAAACGGGCGCCCAGTATACCCGGCCACGGTGTATCTACCGCATCATATCCCACCCCTAGGGTCAGCGCTACGCACGGCCGCCAACACATATCCTATAAACACCAGAAACTAGTTGCAACTCCTAGACAGAGGACTAGGGTGGTTAAGAAGCCGAGAGGGTCAATTAAGGATCCCAATACATGGTAGTAACTGATTCTTAAATCACACATACAGATCTCGGTGCTTAAGGACGGTTATAATGAAACAACCCACCATGTACTCCTACATGGCCTCTCATCGATACCTTTACCAAATCGTGTTCAACACACTTAGCTCACACACAGTAGGACATGTTCACAACTTTCCAATTCATCCCCAATGAATCAGACCTGACACAACTCTAAGCAATAGGAGGCATGACAAACATGCATGAATGAGTAGGCACATCAGGGCTCAAACAACTCCTACTCATGCTAGTGGGTTTCATCTATTTACTGTGGCAATGACAGGTCATGCAGAGGATAAGGGGTTCAACTACCGCAACAAATAACAGATGAATCATTGTTGTCCTAATGCAGTAAAAGAGAGCAGGAGCGAGAGTGTGGGATTGTATCGGAATGAACAAGGGGGGTTTTGCTTGCCTGACACTTCTGAAGATAGCATTGGGTCTTCATCAGTCTCAACGATCACATCGTCGAAGCAACGTCTACTGAGAGGGGACAATTACTGGCAACAGAGAGAAAACACAATCAATGCAATGCAAAAAATATGATGCATGAATGTGACATGGCAATATGCTGTTGATTGGCATAATGCAACTAGCAACAAGTTAAATGGAGTTGGTTTGGACACTAGGTTCAAATTCAAACTCCATATGTGCTTTCTTAAATGCCATTTAATGGAATTGTCTTAAACAGAGGATATAAGTTGCTCTAACATGCATGAATTTCCATAAACAGATTCTTTGGATTTTTCTGATCAATTTTCATATATAATTTGTTTCATTTGGAGTTATGGTTGAATTTCTATGATTTTTAGAAGTTTATACTTTTTTCTGGAATTTCCTGAATAAACTTAAATCCAGAAAATGCTTTACTGCGTCAGCATGACATAGGCGTGACGTCAGCAGGTCAACTGGGTCGGCCAGGTCAAACCTGACTTGTGGGACCCATACGTCAGTGGCTTAGGCTGGTTTGGGTGGATGACAGGTGGGACCGGTCAATGTTGACTTGACCAAAGCAAAGCTGACACGTGGGGTCCACACGTAATAGTACTAATCTTAACAGAAATTAGACTAACCTAATTATGCTCGGGGACCCACCTGTCATTAACACAGCCAATAACTAAACACGATTAGCACCTAAACTAATGGTGCCACGTCAGCTGCCGGTGTTTAACCGCCGGCGACCTCAGATCGTGGTGGCATCCGCGTCAGGATTGCGCTACTGGCCATCGTTTGGGGCGTGGTTGGGTTCTATGGAGAGCTGGGGCTGAGCCACGTTTATGGGTGGTGGAGCTGGACCCGATGGTCGCCGGAATCAACACCGGCGACGAGGTCTGTGGCGGCCGTTGATCGGTTGCGCTCGGAACCGGCGTTGTGGTGCACGGCCGGTCAAGCAGTGGGGTGCTAGGTGCTCCTGCAGACGTGCTGAGGACGGTGACGCTCTCAGACGCGGTGCAGGTGGGCTCTAGCCACGGCGGAGACGAGGCGCAACGGTGGCGAGCTTCGGTCGGGGTGGCCAAATGGGCAAGAGGAGGAAATCGATAGAGGGGAGAGAGGGGTTGGGAGCAGGGGCTCACGGCGATGCCGAAGAGGGGGTCAGCAAGCTCGAGGAGGTCCTGGCGGCGCCGAATCGACCAGAGACGACTCGGGTGCCCGAGGTTGAAGACGAAGGTGAAGACGGCATTCGGCAGCGTTTGGCATCACGTGAGTCGACAGAGAGGTGTAGGCGTTAGTCGCGGAGCTCCTGGGCATGTCGGAGAGGCGAGGGGGAGGCGGTGGCCGTGGTGGTGCACGTCGGCGGCAGCGGGCGCGTTCGGGGAGAGAGAAGAGAAGGGGGAGGGGGTCCAGAGCGAGAGGGGAGAGCGAGAGGGAGCACTGGGCATCTCCGTTGCACGTCTGGAGGGGTTGGGGTCGTGCGGCTGAAGCAGGAGGTGGCAAGGCGTCGTCGGCGCGCTCGCCACACACCTATCTGTCCTCCTGGCAGGAGGAAGAAGACCACTCAGCCCCTGGTGGGCTGGGCCTCTTTTCATAATTTCTGTTCTGTTTTCTATTTTGTTTTCTGTGTTCTAATTTAGTTCAGGCACTAAACTATTTTTTTAGCTTCTGAAAATAATCATGTGGCTATGTATAATATATTCAGAGCCACTTACCAATTTTCAGAATTATTGGATTAGTAAACTAATTATTATGAATATAATCCAATTCAAATACTATAGGATTTAACTCAAAGGCCCAAGATAAATACTTTTGAGCCTCCAAAAATATTGGTTTGAAATTTAGTCTTGCCAATATTTTTCAAAGCTGAAAAGGAAGATGTCCTTGGAAGCATTTGAAGCAATTTTTTTAATGTTGATCATTTTTAGAAATGATTTCTGAGGCTCTCCAATTCCCCAATTCAAATTTAAAAGAAATTTAGACATGATGCATGGATGCAAGAAAAATCAAGCAAGGGCTGATCTGGGGCTGTGACAGCTCACCCCCACTAAACAAGAATCTTGTCCCGAGATTTCAAGACGTCGGGTAAGAAGACAGAGGGGACACAAAGCCGACATGATCTTCACGATCCAGAAGTCTTTCTCGAGGATGTTGATTTTGCATCACCTTGATCTCGATGTCTTGCTTTGAGAACTACATCCAACATGACAAAGAGAAGAAAAGGAAAATTTAGAAGAATCGATCTTCTTGAGGTTCGAGCAACTTAGGATCAACTTAATGATCACAAGATCAACTCACGGAATGAGACGTGGAAACATCTCTGGAGCTGAGAGGCAAAACATGCATCAGGAGGAACGGAAGCAACAATTTGACGAGGGTTTCAAAGTAGCTAAGAAACAATTTCCATGATCCCATAGCGGGGCACCTTGGGAGAAGTGACTCGTAAAATTATTCCCTTAAGTGGCAAAAAGAATTACTTTTGATACAGAGATCATTGGAACTCTCTATACGAGCCTAAGGAAATTTACAAATGATCATTCGAAGGAGTTCAAAAGAATGACATACTTGGACTAGAATGGATGATGTGGACTACCTTGTTGAAGACAACGCAATGAATGATTTGCTTATCATCAGAAATGGATGGAACCCATGGTAGGACCACTTCTGAAGATGATCCTGAATAGAAATTGCTGAGAAGGGCAGTCCAAGGGCGATTGACAAAAGGCAGTGCAAGCTGGGAACAAAATGCAAATGTCGGGAATGTTCCAACCATCATATCTGCCTGAGATTCAGATCTGGTTAGAAACAGGATACTTCAGACTCACATGTCTAAAAGAAGAGTTTCAACACAAGTCGATGAGATATCATTGCGAGACTCTCGGGAGATGAACTACGATAGCAAGCTCCAAAACATGAGCATGTTTTGCTACATACCTATGAACACACTGTCCTAGACAAGCATGATCACTCAGTAGTCTTATAGTAAAACACTGCCGAAGTTCGGGTGAGGAACCATCATCGAGGATATCGAAGTCCTTACTTAAGTCCGGATTAGCTCTTAGGAGGGAACTTCTTCTCCTTGAACAAATCAATCAGTGGCTTGGTGTGCTACGGAGTTCATATGGAACGAAGATGATCAGTCTAACACACCACAGAATACTTGGCACGTGCATGGCTGAGTTGGGATGATTCCAAAGGAAACAAAACAAACCTTTCGCAAATTCAGGCGGCAACTTACATCAAATGCACGTGAATCGAGGAAGTCACTTCTTTCATCCAACATATACTTCATGAACGGGGCATGAAGAAAATGCTTACACAAGTTTCCAACACTAGCTGGATGTTTAACACAATCATGGAGGAGACAAGATGCTGCTGATAGGCTCAACACCGACTCGTCGGAATTTTCATATCACTGGACTTCCACCATCATGTAAACACGGTGATAGCATTGGTTAGACCAGAATATGTAATGGTGTATGCTCGAGGGATCAACCACGAGTAAGACAACATTACAAACATCGTTGGTTCTGATTTGACTTGATGATAGCCCATACTCAAGTCAAAGTTTTCACAAGGCAATAGATCCAACAACTGATCACGAGGACCAGCCAATGGAGGTATCATCTTTCTTCAACACACACACAGAAGATATCCCTTAGAGATGAACTAAGTTAAGCAAAGCTTCTACCTTCCAACTCTCCAAGTTGTTGTCTACCTCAACCAACTAGCTCAGGGATATCCAACACAGATTCTTGGAGAAGGGGTGATTTATAAGAAACCAACTTGATCACGAGCTCAACATAACAGTCAGGGGACAACCTGGTGATACTTCCGAGAAGAAAATCAGAAAATCACGAACCACCGATTTGTTACTAAGCTTCGAGAACAATCTTGCTTCTCAGTCAAAACGACATGATCAAATAAGCAAGGATTGGCACAATCCTGACTCCTTGATCGAAGAGTGCTCCAGAAATAAGGACTAGGTAGCACAATCTATCTTAGAGATGATGATTCAGTAACCAACACGCTAAGAATGAGAATATTGTCCATTCACTACGAAGCAACTAGTTGCTAGGAGTATTATTTCACACATCACAATCACTTGTCGGCATTCTGGTTACAACAACACGAGGACCGAGAAATGAATGATTATGGTGCAAAGTATCACTGCATCAAGAATTCATAAGAGATGGTGCAAATCCCACAATATACTTGACATAAAGTGGGTAATACTTCAGGGTAGAACATAATGAAGAGCTTGATTGCATTTGATCTGCGGAATACAACTGCTTTGACCCAATCCTAGAAATGGATGAGGTACTGGAGCTTGTTTCTCCTAGTCATTCTGGAATAGAATGTCTTCACGAACCACAAGAATAATAAGCATTGATAAACACAGATGCACAATTACTCCTCACTATCAATTGATAGATGATGGTCGAAATACAAATGAAGAGGAACAACTCAAGGGGACATATATCTTTCTGAGTTGTGGATGCATAGGTTAATATGTCGAACCAAGTTCAACAGGTTTCTTCCAGAAAACTCATGCAGAAAGGTAGAACTGACAGAATCACAATTATGAATGGAGAACTCCTCGGGAGTACTCTGATTGTGATATTTTGGTCCAAAGAACTTCTGCCTTAACGGTTCATGGTATTTGGAAGGAAGAAATACCACGGACCTCGAGGACTGTCGCAAGGTTACTAATATCCTAAAGGAACGAGCAACACTATCTACATGAATTAAGTAGAGTGAATCTTGGGTTCAAGAACCCAGGAAAGAATACCTACTAACTAATAACATCACAAGATGCTTTCAAGAATGGTGGCCAGAATCATCACACCGGGAACACAAAACATGGCTAGATTACTAGGTGACTCTCTAAAGCACCTACGGTCATAATAATAGCTCCAACATATATGTCGAGGCAACAGAGTACCTCAACTCACCGATTAGTTTGATTAATCTGGCCCAAATGGACATCGGAAACGGAAAAAAGGGATTTGCAAATGCATCAGACTAGTTAGAAACGTGGGATGACTCGGATAGCATGACGGCTGTAAATTCTCAAAAAGATTTGAAACATCCCGCAAAATAGTGGCATGACTACTCAGAAGCACAATATCAAGGTTCCGGGACCAACTATGAACACACAGAAGTAGTAGAAACTGAACTGGGGCTTAAATCCATCAATCCTATAAGTCTCTATCATAATAACTCGTCATCCTGATAGATAGATGAGAAGGCCTAGTTCTTAAACCCCGTAGAAAGGAAGAGGATGACTCAGATCAGAAGGGCATAAGGTAAAGGAGTAAAAAGCATTTCTAGACTCAACTTTGACCAGCTTGGCTTGGTAATCCTACAGGCAGTCCGGCTCTGATGCCAACCCTGTCAGGACCCCGATTCCATGTCACATCGATCTAGCCGGTAACACCTCATATCACTTTGCGGCCTCACGCACGGTATTCCACAGATGTCGCCTTACCATGGCCCGGGACCGTTTGCGCCTTTTGGATCACGTATATGATAGTGTCGCTAGCATCCATATGACAGAGAACCCGGGCCGACATGGCTAGTCGTGAACCCAAAGTGGCACCAACCTATGGGGACATACATGAATCACATCGAGCATGTCGGTCAGAAGCATGTGAATCCAGGTTGTAGCACTGGGCTAACAGGACTCCGGGAACCCGGGCTGTAGCAGGCTAGGTAGGACTCCGGATGTCACCGCGTGACATTTCCCCGAAGGGACAGACACAGGAACGAAGTGAAACACATGTCGGCCAGTCAAGTGTCCTGAGCAGTAGTGCTGGGCTAACAGGACTCCGGTGAACCGGGTTGTGGCAGACTACTATGGCTCATGGTAGGACTAGACTACATTTCCCCATAAGAGAGGTTGCCAAGGATAAACAACTAGGTTGTCGGATCCCACACATACCAAGCATTTCAATCATACACACAATATGCTCGATATGTGTAAATACAACATGGCATCACAACATAACTCTACGACTCAAGTGTTATTCATTAGGATCCATGGAGCGAGATATACAAACATGGGTCTCATGACCCAACAATCATAGCATACAAATCAAAACACATGCGGAAGCTTAACATGTCTAAGTACAGACATCTACAAATGAAAAAGGCTAAGAAGCCTGACTATCTACCAGATCCTGCCAAGGGCACTGAGGTATCAAGCTAAACATCAAAGTCCTCGCAGAACTACTAGCGAGACTGAAGTCTCTCTACAAAACATAAATTAAGCAAACGTGAGTACAAATGTACCCAGCAAGACTTACATCAGAACTAAATACATATGCATCGGTATCAACAAAGGGGTACTGGAGTTTAACTGCAGCAAGCTAGCTTTGACCCAGTGGCTAACCCGAACTATGACTACAAGCAACTCTTTTGAGGTGGCGCACACGAGTCCACATATTCACCATATCAATACACCACTATGGATCCGCTCCCGTCTCCCTACGAGAAGGCCATCCATAGCACTCACGCTTATCTTGCAAGTTTTAGAGTATCCACTTCAAGTTATGTATGAACTGTATAGGCAACCAAGCAGTCCTTTACCGCAGACGCGGCTATTCGAATAGATGATTTTAACCCTGCAGGGGTGTACTTCTTCATACACGCTCTCACCACTTACCATCGTTTACACGACATGTACTCGGCAACCTTCAAGCGGAAGCCCAACAAGGGTGTCGGCCATGGCCTACCTAACACTCAAGTCTCTAGTCTAGGTTTATCAGCTATCCAGGTTCCATCCGCAGGGAGTCAGGCCGAGGTTTCCACATACGTCCCCGAACGATGTGTACAGGGTTCCGAGACAACAAACAGGTGCCCGGTATACCCGGCCACGGTGTATCTACCGCATCATAGCCCACCCCTAGGGTCAGTGCTACGCACGGCTGCCAACACATATCCTATAAACACCAGAAACTAGTTGCAACTCCTGGACAGAGGACTAGGGTGGTTAAGAAGCCAAGAGGGTCAATTAAGGATCCCAATGCATGGTAGTAACTGATTCTTAAATCACACATACAGATCTCGGTGCTTAAGGACGGTTCCAATGAAACAACCCACCATGTACTCCTACATGGCCTCTCATTGATACCTTTACCAAATCGTGTTCAACACACTTAGCTCACACAAAGTAGGACATGTTCACAACTTTCCAATTCATCCCCGATGAATCAGAACTGACACAACTCTAAGCAATAGCAGGCATGACAAACAAGCATGAATGAGTAGGCTCATCAGGGCTCAAACAACTCCTACTCATGCTAGTGGGTTTCATCTATTTACTGTGGCAATGACAGGTCATGCAGAGGATAAGGGGTTTAACTACCGCAACAAATAACAGATGAATCGTTGTTGTCCTAATGCAGTAAAAGAGAGCAGGAGCGAGAGAGTGGGATTGTATCAGAATAAACAAGGGGGTTTTGCTTGCCTGACACTTCTGAAGATAGCATTGGGTCTACATCAGTGTGAACGATCACATCGTCGAAGCAACATCTACTGAGAGGGGACAATTACCGGCAACAGAGAGAAAACACAATTAATGCAATGCAACAATATGATGCATGAGTGTGACATGGCAGTATGTAGTTGATTGTCCTAATGTAACTAGCAACAAGTTAAATAGAGTTGGTTTGGACACTAGGTTCAAATTCAAACTCTATATGTGCTTTCTTGAATGACATTTAATTGAATTGTCCTAAATAGAGGATATAAGTTGCTCTAACATGCATGAAAATGCAATAAACAGATTCTTTGGATTTTTCTAATCATTTTTCATATATAATTTGTTTCATTTGGAGTTATGGTTGAATTTCTATGATTTTTAGAAGTTTATACTATTTTTTTGGAATTTCCTGAATAAACTTAAATCCAGAAAATGATTTACTACGTCAGCATGACATAGGTGTGACGTCAGCAGGTCAACTGGGTCGGCTAGGTCAAACCTGACCTGTGGGACGCATACGTCAGTGGCTCAGGCTGGTTTGGGTGGATGACAGGTGGGACCGGTCAACGTTGATTTGACCAAAGTCAAAGCTGACACGTGGGGTCCACACGTATTAGTACTAATCTTAACAGAAATTAGACTAACCTAATTATGCTTGGGGACCCACATGTCATTGACACAGGCAATAACTAAACGCGATTAGCACCTAAACTAATGGTACCATGTCAGCTGCCGGCGTTTAACCGCCGGCGACCTTAGATCGCGGCGGCGGCCGCGTTGGGATTGCGCTACTGGCCATCCTTTGGGGCGTGGTTGGGTTCTATGGAGAGTTGGGGCTGAGCCGCGTCTGTCAGTGGTGGAGCTGGACCCGATGGTCGCCGGAATCAATGCCGGCGACGAGGTCTGCGGCGGCCGTGGTTCGGTTGCGCTAGGAACCGGCGTTGTGGTGCACGGCAGGTCGAGCGATGGGATGCTATGTGCTCCTGCAGACGTGCTGAGGATGGTGACGCTCTCAGATGCGGCGGAGGTGGGCTCTAGCCACGGCGGCGATGAAGCGCAACGGCGGCGAGCTTCGGTCGGGGTGGCCAAAGGGGCTAGAGGAGGAAATCGATAGAGGGGAGAGAGGGGTTGGGAGCAGGGGCTCACGGGGATACCGAAGAGGGGGTCAGCAAGCTCGGGGAGGTCCTGGCGGCGCCGAATCGACCGAAGACGGCTCGGGTGCCCGAGGTTGAAGACGAAGGCGAAGACGGCGTTCGGCGGCGTTTGGCGTCGCATGAGTCGACAGAGAGGCGTAGGCGTCGGTGGCGGAGCTCCTGGGCATGTCGTTGAGGCGACGGGGAGGCGGTGGCCGCGGTGGTGCACGTCTGCAGCGGCGGGCGTGTTCGGGGAGAGAGCAGAGAAGGGGGAGGGGGTCCAGAGCGAGAGGGGAGAGCGAGAGGGAGCGTTGGGCATCTCCATGGCACATCTGGAGGGATCGGGGTCGTGCGGCTGAAGCAAGAGGTGGCAAGGCATCGTCGGCGCGCTCGCCACGCACCTGTTTGTCCTCCTGGCTGGAGGAAGAAGACCACTCAGCCCCTGGTGGGCTCGGCCTCTTCTGCCAGGTAAGGCCCAGGTGAGGTTTCTGTCTTTTCATAATTTCTGTTCTGTTTTCTATTTTGTTTTCTGTGTTCTGATTTAGTTCAGGCACTAAACTATTTTTTAGCTTCTAAAAATAATTATGTGGCTATGTATAATATATTCAGAGCCACTTAGCCATTTTCAGAATTATTGGATTAGTAAACTAATTATTATGAATATAATCCAATTCAAATACTATAGGATTTAACTCAAAGGCCCTAGATAAATACTTTTGAGCCTCCAAAAATATTGATTTGAAATTTAGTCTTGCCAATATTTTTCAAAGCTGAAAAGGAACATTTCCTTGGAAGCATTTGAAGCAATTTTTTTAATGTTGATCATTTTTAGAAATGATTTCTGAGGCTCTCCAATTCCCCAATTCAAATTTAAAAGAAATATAGACATGATGCATGGATGCAAGAAAAATCAAGCAAGGGCTGATCTGGGGCTGTGACACGCAACCTGCCGTTCTCGCTAGGATGGGGGGCTACGCCAGGTGGTGGGTGGTGGTCGCCGCGTATGGCCCTTGCCTCTTGAAGCTCCTAGGTCGTCTTGACGATGAACTCCTGAGCACCGGGTGCTCCTCGCCCAGCACCCTCCTGAAGGAAACGTGCGGCGAAGCATGCCTCCACATGGTGCCCGAGCGCCTCCCTCGTTATGTTGGCAAGGTCTAAGGCTCTCTAGAAGAGAGCCCCTGAGCCTTGCCCGAGGAGGGCACCGGGTGTGCCATCCTATGCAAGGGAGGGAGGCGCCCCAGCTATGGGGGCAGGTCCTGAAGTGGTGCCGCTGGAGACGCTACTCTCCTGAGGCCCCGGGAGGAGTAGCTGCTTCTTCTTCTTGGGATTGGCCTCAGGAGGGTACATGATGCCTTCGTTGTCGGGGTCTTTGATTGCGGTGGCTTGGAAGCCATGCTCAAGGGAGCACACCGCATCTCATTCTTCGTAGGTGACCGTGATGATGCCTCCACTCCCCGGCATCTTGAGGACATTGTAGGCGTGGTGGGCCACCGCCATAAACTTGGCCAATGCTGGATACCCAAGAATGGCATTGTACGGCAGACGGATCTGGGAGACATTGAAGTCGATGAGCTCGGTGCGGTAGTTGTTACGTTGGACGAAGGTGACAGGGAGGCGGACCTGCCCTATCGGGGTGGTGGAGCCGTCGGTCACTCCTGATAAAGGCTTGGTAGGCTGTAGCTGATCATATAGCACTTGGAGGCCGTCGAATGTCTCAACAGACAGGACATTGAGCCCTGCGCCGCCGTCGATGAGGGTCTTGGTGACTTGGACATTGCTGATGACGGGTGAACAAAGCATCGGGAGGACGCCGGCGGTTGCTGCGCACTTGAGCTGGTCCGCCGAGCTGAAGGTGATGGCGTAGTTGGACCACGTGAGCGGGCATGCGGCCTCGAGCCTGGGAAGGGCCGCGTTCACCTCACGAGCAAACTGCTTGAAGATGCGCTAGGAGGTTGGGGCCTGAGCACGGCCCAGGAGGCAGGTAATAGCGCTCGGCTCCTAGAAGCCCCCAGCCCCCTCGTCCTGATTGTGGTCATCGTTCCTACTTAGTGGTGGTGGCAGCGGAGGGAGGCCAGCATTGCCCTGAGGACGATTCTCACAAGGCTGGTCTCTCCAGGCACCCTCACGAGGTTGGTCCTGCCAGTAGTCCTCCCGAGGCCGGTCGTGCCACTCCTGACGTGGGCCGCAGTCGTCCCAGCGTCCCCCACTTTGTCCTCCTCCTCAGCCGTAGCCCCGATCGTTGCGCTTGGGGCGCTGACCAAAGCATCCATCTCGAATGGCTCTGAGCTCCTGGTAGTCGATAGTGTAGTGGTTGTGTACGTTGTGGAAGGCGTAGAACGGACGGCTGCCCTTAGACGACTCGGGGTGGTCCCAGCCGTGCTTCGAGTCAGGCACTGCCGCGAGCACGGCTACTCCCTTGCGCTTAACATCCTTGGCCTTGGACTTCTTCTCTTCAAGGTCATCCGCAGGGAGCTCGAGGAGGGAGAGGCGCCCCTCCTCAGCTCTTGCGCACTTGATTACCATGTTGAACATCTCCAGGGCCGAGCATAGCTCTTCATGGATGGCGAGCTCCTCCTTCATCTTGATGTCATGGACGCCATCAGAGAACGCGGAGATGATGGCCTCGTCCATCACCTTGGGGATTTTGAGGCGGATGCTGTTAAAGCGCTGGATGTACTTTTGGAGGGTTTCCCCCGGTTGCTGCTTGATGCGCCGCAGGTCGCCTGCGGCTGGCGGGCGGTCGCGAGTACCCTGGAAGTTGGAGAGGAAACGCTCACGCATCTCGCCCTAGGAGGTGATCAATCTCGCGGGCAGGTTCAGGAGCCACGAGTGAACGCCATCCTTGACAGCCATGGGAAACCAGTTTGCCATGACTTTTTCGTCGCCGTTGGCTGCCTCAATGCTCAGCTCGTAGAGCTGTAGGAACTCCGCAGGGTCGGGGGTGCCATCATAGCACAGAGGCAGATCCGGCTTGAACTTGGCTAGCCAAACGACTGTGCGCAGCTCGAGAGTGAAGCCTCGGCAGCTTACTGTGGTTACCAGAGCACGTTGTGGCGGTGGAATCTGGTCTTGGCACCCACGCACTGCCGCGGCAGGCAGCGCGCAGTCTTGTCGTGGTGGCGCGGGGAGTGCAGGGGTGTTTTCTTGCAGTCGAGGGACCTCCTGGCAATTTCTTTCTTCATGCGCGGGCACACGGCATGGCAGATCATGTCGTGGGACCACGCGTCTTGGGCCGAGGACACCGCCTTGGTGCGCAAGAGGCGGGGGCGCTCCGTGGGCCGCGTGCCTCGGAGCGAGGGCGCTGATGATGACATGTACCTAGGGTAGGGCCATAGGCCTGACCTAGACACCCTCCCCAAGGACATTGGCCTAAAGTCAGAAGCACTCAAGGGATACCATCATTCACTCGACCATAAACATTCTACTCGAAAGATTAAAGTTCACTCGACCAAGCAGTACTCACTCGACCGTAACAAGAATCACTCGACAGCTAGAAGATCTAAGGTCACTCTGTATGGCAACGGTCCGGCGTTACCTTATAGATTTAATAGTCATTGATGTATCTTTATTGTTAGCATTATCAGTAACGCCCATCTTTATGTACCTTAAACCCTGTGTAATTGAGGGCTGGAGGGCTCCGGCGCACTCTATATAAGCCACCCCCCTCCTTTGGCACAAGGGTTCGCACCCCTTGAAACTTCACGCATATTCCAATTGACCGAGCCTCCGGGCACCGAGACGTAGGGCTATTACTTCCTCTGCGAAGGGCCTGAACTCGTACACCGGTCACCGCGCTCCGGCCGTCCCCGCCTCTCCCACTTGCTCCAGATGACGCGGACGAGCGCTAGCTCCTCGCCCATGGTCTCCGCCACCCAAATGGTTGCTGGAGCGACGATCCCGAGCCCCTCCGCCTTGTCCTGCCTCGCCGGTGGCTAAACGCCGGCAGGATTGACCGGGTCTAACCCCCTGTTGACCCAGCTTTGACCCCTATGGGTCAATGACATGTGGGGCCCGACCCTACTAATTTCTAGTTTAGGATTAGTTTAACAACTAATTAACTATGTTAACTAACTAGACACTGACGTGTGGTCCCCACGCGTCAGGTTTGACCTGGTCAGTGGTGGTTGACTCGCTAACGTCATGCCATTGTCTTGCTGACGCAGTTATTCATTTTCTGGTATTTAATTAAATTAGGAAAATCCAGAAAATGATATAAACTTCAAAAAATCACAGAAATTCAACCGTAGCTCAGATTGAAATAAGTTATATATGAAAAATTATCATAAAAAATCAATCTATCCATCTGTACCATTTTCATGCATGACAAACCAACCTATACATGCTGTATATATGTAAACACACTTATGGCATTTAAAGGGACTTAAATTAGAGTTGCATTTGAACCTTTGGTTCAAATGGACCTCTTCCAAGTTGAAAGCTAAATGCATTAGCTCAAAACACATCACATATTAATGCCATGTTCATGCATCATATTGTTGCATATGATTGTGTATTGATTGTCGACACCGTTCCTTCTCGATAGGTCCTGCTCCAGAGAGTGCTCCAGAGTACCTGTCTGTGGAGCAGTGCCCCCCTGTTGATCTACCAGGCAAGCAAACCCACTTGTTCATTCCGATACAATCATACTCTCTCGCTCCTGCTCTCATTTATTGCATTAGGACAACAACGATTCAACTACTACTTTATGCTGCGGTAGTTGAACCCATTCCTCTGCATGACCTGTCATTGCCACAGTAAATAGTTAAAACCCACTAGCATGTGTAGGAGTTGATTGAGCCATGTTGTGTTCCTACCATGCCATGCCTGCTATTGCTTAGAGTTGTGTCAGGTCTAATTCATCGGGAATGAATTGGAGTGTTACGATATGTTCTGGTGCTGAGAGTTAAGCGTGTGAACACGATTTGGTAAAGGTAGCGGTGAGAGGCCATGTAGGAGTACATGGTGGGTTGTCTCATTGGGACCGTCCTTAAGAACTGAGTTCTGTGTAAGTTGTCCAATGATTAGCTACTACCACACATTGGGCTTCGGGCGCTCCAAGCTCTCTCGACTTATTAACCACCTTGATCTTTGTCCAGGAGTTGCAAATAGTTTCTAGTGTTTGTAGGTATTGCTATTTTTCTACCGAGTGGCACCCGGCAGGGTGGACATGGGACAGACTAGGCACCATGGCCCGGTGTACCTAGTGGCACTCGGATGGTGGGCTCGGGAACCCTGTACACATCATTTGGGGCCGTGAGCGAAACCCCGGCCGGATCTCCTTGCGAATGCAACTCGAATAGGTGATAAACCTGGACTAGAGTATTGTGTGGTTAGTTAGGTCGTGGCCGACACCCTCGGCAGGCTTCTGCTTGAAGGTTGCCGATATACATGACGTGTACATGGTGATAAGTGGTGAGAGCGTGTGTGAAGAAGTACACCCCTGTAGGGTTATCATGATCTATTCGAGTAGCTGTGTCCTCGGTTATGGACTTCTTGGATGCTTACATGGTACATAGACAACTTAAAGTGGATACTCTAAAATGCTCAAGACAAGTGTGAGTGCTATGGATGGCCTTCTCGTAGAGAGACGGGGATGAATCCATAGTAGTGTATTGATGTGGTGTTTAGTGGACTCGTGTGCGCTGCCTCACCTCAAAGAAGTTTCTCGTAGTCGTAGAACAGGATAGCCACTGAGTCAAAGCTGGCTTGCTACAACTAAACCCCACATTACCTTCTTGATACAAATGCGTGTATGATAGGATCTGATGTAAGTCTTGCCGAGTACCTTTGTACTCACGTTTGCTTTATTTATGTTTTGCAAGTGAGACATCTGTCTCACTAGTAGTACCGCTTGGACTTCGACGAGTAGCTTGTTACCTCAACTACGATCTTGTACCCTTGGGAGGGACTTGTAGATAGTCAGGCTTCTCAGCCTTCTTCTTTGTAGTTGTCTGTACCCAGACATGTAATGCTTCCGTTGCTTGTATGCTCTGAATGATGGGTTGTGAGACCTCTGTTTGTATTAATGCTATGTGGCTCTTTTGGGCCTTTATCTATATGAGTTTGAGTTATGTTGTGATGCCATGTTGTACAACACATACTTGCATGTTATGCGCACGTGTGACGTGTATTGCTATGTGTGGGATCCGGCAACCTAGTTGTTTATCCTTGGTAGCCTCTCTTATGGGGAAATGTAGTCTAGTGATTCCACTGAGCCATGGCATGTTCACCAGAGTCCTGCTAGCCCAGCACTACTGCTCCGGAACACTTAGACTAGCCGGCGTGTGATTCACATCGTTCCTGTGTCTGTCCTTTCAGGGAAATGTCATGCGGTGACTTCCGGAGTCCTGCTAGCCTGCTACAGCCTGGATTCCCGGAGTCCTGTTAGCCGAGTTGCTACAGCCCGGATTCACACGCTGCTGACCGACATGCTCGATGTTGTTTCATGTATGTCTGTCCCCATAAGTTAGTGCCACTTTGGGTTCATGACTAGCCATGTCGGCCCGGGTTCTCTGTCATATGGATGCTAGCAACACTATCATATACGTGAGCCAAAAGGCGCAAACGGTCCTGGGCCAGGTAAGGCGACACCCGTGGGAATACCGTGCGTGAGGCCGCAAAGTGATATGACATGTTACATGCTAGATCGGTGTGACTTAGAATCGGGGTCCTGACAAGAGCGGAAGTGGTAGCGGTGGAGAAGTAGAGGAGGAAGAAGGAGAAATTGAGGCGCACTGTGTAAAATTCCCCAACCCAACGTCTTATATGGAATCGTTTCCGAGTGACTGACGACTGGGCCTGGGCAATCATGTCAAATCCCGCAACTATCGCTCGCTCGGTACGTGGCGAAAAAGATGGCAAGGTAATCGAGGCACCCTTGCCTAATCCATCCCGATTACTGCGGCCTCCTCCGTCCCACGCGCTTCTCAAAATTTTGAATCCTGCAAGATCCGGGAACTATAGAGCAAACTGACAGACTAAAGATTTCTTTCATATCAGCAATCGAAGCTTGTTAGCAAAAGTTCACTCCACTACTTTAGAATGGATCAAGGCGAGTGAAAATGAAGTCAAAGTTGTCGCATCACTCATCAGCCTAAGGAAAATGCTTCCACATCATGTAACAGAGTCAGGACCAACTTCCACTCCTTCTCCCACTCGAACCTCGAACCATTCGAGGGATAATGACGATGACATGTACCTAGGGTAGGGTCATAGGCCTGACCTAGACACTCTCCCCAAGGACATTGGCCTAAAATCAGAAGAATTCAAGGGATACCATCATTCACTTGACCATAAACATTCTACTCGGAAGATTCAAGTTCACTCGACCAAGGAGTACTCACTCGACCAAATCAAGAATCACTTGATAGCTAGAAGATCTAAGGTCACTCTGTATGGCAACGGTCTGGCGTTACCTTATGGACTTAATAGTCATTCTTGTATCTTTATTGTTGGCATTATCAGTAACGCCCATCTTTATGAACCTTAAACCCTGTGTAATTGAGGGCTGGAGGGGTCCGGCGCACTCTATATAAGCCACCCCCTCCTCTGGCACAAGGGTTCGCACCCCCTGTAACTTCACGCGTATTCCAATCGACCGAGCCTCCGGGCACCGAGACATAGGGTTGTTACTTCCTCCGCGAAGGGCCTGAACTCGTACATCCTGCGTGCACAATCTCACTGTATCTAGGATCTTGCCTCTACATTCTTACCCCCTACTTTACTGTCAGACTTAGAACCACAACATGTGTCGTCTTGATGCAGGAGCGGCGGACGCGCTCCATGAGCTACGTCTCCCACGGCTAGAGGCGGGCGAGGTAGCGATAGGGACGGTGCAGGAGAGCCCCCAGCGGCGCTGACGAGCTCGGCGATGCGGTCCACCCAGTCTTCGTAGAGGTCGTTGACCGGGTGGTAACGCGCGAGCTCGTGTGCCATGAACAACGCGGCCTACACATCCATGGGCGCGCGACGAGCGGGGGACGATGAGCTGGCCGAAGTCAGCGACGGGGTGGCGGTGCGGCCATCCCGCTGCACAAAGGGGTGCAGCGATGACGCTTCCTACTTGTTTGCTGTCGGGCCGGTAGCGGTGTTGGCAATAGGTGATGGAGAACGGTGATACGTCTCCAACATATCTATAATCTTTGATTGTTCCATGCTATTATATTATCAACCTTGGATGTTTTATATGAATTTATATGCTATTTTATATGATTTTTGGCACTAACCTATTAACCTAGAGCCCAGTGCCAGTTTCTGTTTTTCCTAGTTTTTGAGTATCGCAGAAAAGGAAAACCAAACTGAGTCCAATTGACCTGAAATTTCACGGAGATCATTTTGGACCAGAAGAAGCCCACGGAGTACCAGAGATGGGCCAGAAGAGTCCCGAGGCCACCACAAGGGTAGGGGCACGCCCCCTACCTCGTGCCCGCCTCGAGGACCCCCCTGACTAGTTCCCGACTCCAACACCTCTTATATAACCCCAAACTTCTAGAAAGAAACCTAGATCAGAAGTTCCGCCGCCGCAAGCCTCTGTAGCCACCGAAAACCAATCTAGACTCGTTCCGGCACCCTGCCGGAGGGGGGAATCCCTCTTCGGTGGCCATCTTCATCATCCCGGCGCGCTCCATGATGAGGAGGGAGTAGTTGACCCTCGGGGCTGAGGGCATGTTCTAGTAGCTATGTGTTTGATCTCTCTCTCTCTCTCTCTCTCTCTCTCTCTCTCTCGTGTTCTCGATTTGGCACGATCTTGATGTATCGCAAGCTTTGCTATTATAGTTGGATGTTATGATGTTTCTCCCCCTCTACTCTCTTGTGATGAATTGAGTTTTCCCTTTGAAGTTATCTTATCGGATTGAGTCTTTAAGGATTTGAGAACACTCGATCTATGTCTTGCATGTGCTTATCTGTGGTGACAATGGGATATCACGTGATCTACTTGATGTATGTTTTGGTGATTAAATTGCGGATTCCGTGACCTCGTGAACTTATGCATAGAGGTTGGCCCACGTTTTCATCTTGACTCTCTGGTAGAAACTTTGGGGCACTCTTTGACGTTCTTTGTGTTGGTTGAATAGATGAATATGAGATTGTGTGATTCTTATCGTATAATCATACCCACAGATACTTGAGGTGACATTGGAGTATCTAGGTGACATTAGGGTTTTGGTTGATTTCTGTCTTAAGGTGTTATTCTAGTACGAACTCTATGATTGATTGAACGGAAAGAATAGCTTCGTGTTATTTTACTACGGACTCTTAATAGATCGATCAGAAAGAATAACTTTGAGGTGGTTTCGTACCCTACAATAATCTCTTCATTTGTTCTCCGCTATTAGTGACTTTGGAGTGACTCTTTGTTGCATGTTGAGGGATAGTTATATGATCCAATTATGTTATTATTGTTGAGAGAACTTGCACTAGCGAAAGTATGAACCCTAGGCCTAAACCTTTATCTACCATCCATATTGCACTTGTATCACCATCCCTTCGTTGAACTAGTGCACCTATACAATTTACGATTGTATTGGGTGTGTTGGGGACAAAAGAGACTCTTTGTTATTTGGTTGCAGGGTTGTTTGAGATAGACCATCTTCATCTTACGCCTCCCACAGATTGATAAACCTTAGGTCATCCACTTGAGGGAAATTTTCTACTGTCCTACAAACCTCTGCACTTGGAGGCCCAACAACGTGTATAAGAAGAAGGTTGTATAGTAGACATCAAATGGCAGGGAGGTCCGCCAACGGGCGCCGTCTGGGCGACGCGAGCGGTGAGGGCAGCGCGGTGCTCAGCACAGGTTCGGCGAGCGTCTGACATGGATGTGATGGAGGCGCGGAATGTGGTTCGACGAAGGGAAAGCTTCAGCACACCCCTACCTGGTGCGCCAAATGTCGAATTATGGGTTCCGGCAAACCCTTGAGGTTCGAACACTGGGCTGCGCACGAAGATCTCTCCCCCTAGCTCACGCTCTCGCAACTATCTCAAAGCCTAGCTCGCCAAACCCAAGGAACAACGGACACAAGAGTTTATACTGGTTCGGGCCACCGTTGCAGTGTAATACCCTACTCTAGTGTGGTGGATTGCCTTGTACGCTGGGGATGAACAAGTACAAGGGAAGAACAGACTCCTAAGGAGAGGTGTTTTTGAGCTCGATGAGCTTGTGTGGCAGGGGATGATCCGAGTGATCTATCTCCGGATGAGCCTCTCTCTCTCTCTCTCTGTCTCTCTCTCTCTCGATGAGCCCCCTGGCTATGGTGGTGGCTTGCCCTACTTATAGAGGCCTGGGTCCTCTCCCCAAATATTAGGTGGGAAGGGATCCCATGTAACACCCACGATGCGGCTATATCTCCCACGTGTCGGAGCACGACTTAGAGGCATAACCGCATTGTAGGCAATGTCGCAAGAGGGGTAATCTTTACACATCCCATGTACTGAAATAATAAAGAGGTACATAGTTGGCTTACAATCGCCACTTCACACAATACATGAATATATCATTACATCCAGATACAATCAAGGTCTGACTACGGAACCAAAATAAAAGAAGACCACCCCTAATGCTAGATCCCCGATCGCCCAACTGGGCTCCACTACTGATCAACTGAAAACGGAACAACATAACGAACACGATCTTCATCGAGCTCCTCCTTGAGCTCGGTTGTGTCACCTGTACTGGTAGCATCGGCACCTGCAACTGGTTTTGGAAGTAATCTGTGAGTCACGGGGACTCAGCACCCTCGCGACCAAGACTATTTAAGCTTATGGGTAGGGAAAAGGTATGAGGTGGAGCTGCAGCAAGCACTAGCATATATGGTGGCTAACCTACGCAAATGAGAGCGAGAAAAGAAGGCAAAGCACGTTCAAGAATCTATGATCAAGAAGTGATCCTAGAACTACTTACGTCCAAGCATAATACGAGACCGTGTTCTCTTCTCGGACTCCGCCGAAAAGAGACCATCACGGCTACACACGATGTTGATGCATTTTAATTAAGTTAAGTTTCAGGTCTTCTACAACCGGACATTAACAAATTCCCATCTTCCCATAACCGCGGGCTGGGCTTTCGATAGTTCAAAACCATGCAGGGGTGTCTGAACTTAGCCCATCACAAGCTCTCATGGTCAACGAAGGATATTCCTTCTCCTAGGAAGACCCGATCAGGCTCGGAATCCCGGTTACAAGACATTTTGACAATGGTAAAACAAGACCATCAAAGCCACCCGATGTGCCGACAAATCCCGATTGGAGTCGCACGTACCTCGTTCTCACGGCAACACCGGATGAGACTAGCTATGAGTAAAACCAACCCTCATGTTTCCCCGAGGTGGCCCCGCAGGCAGCTCAGTTTGGACCAACACTCAGAGGAGCACTCGCCCGGAGGGTTAAAATAAAGATGACCCTCGGGCTCCGGAAACCCAAGGGAAAAAGGCTAGGTTGTTAGTGCAAATGTAAAACAAAGGTTGGGCCTTGCTGGAGGAGTTTTATTCAAGGCGAACTGTCAAGGGGTTCCCATTATAACCCAACCGTGTAAGGAACGCAAAATCAAGGAACATAACACCGGTATGATGGAAACTAGGGCGGCAAGAGTGGAATAAAACACTAGGCATAAGGCCGAGCCTTCCACCCTTTACCAAGTATATAGATGCATTAATTAAAATAAGAGATATTGTGATATCCCAAAAATAATCATGTTCCAACAAGGAACAAACTTCAACTTTGCCTGCAACTATCAATGCTATAAGAGGGGCTGAGCAAAGCGGTAACATAGCCAAGCAACGGTTTGCTAGGACAAGGTGGGTTAGAGGCTCATGGCAATATGGGAGGCATGATATAGCAAGTGGTAGGTATCGCAGCATAGGCATAGCAATGGAGCAAGCAACTAGCAAGCAAAGATAGAATTGATTTCGAGGGTATGGTCATATTTCCTGAGATCCCGCAAGGAAGAAGAACGATTCCATGACAAAGACAAACGGACGTAGACGAACGAATCCTCACAACTCCAGAACGGAACCGAAGCTAATGAGAGAAGCAACCCGGAAAGAAGCAAGCAACATAGTAAACCAACAAGCATAAACATGGCATGATGCACAATCAAGGATGATGCATGTCCGGTTTAAATATGCATGGCATGGCAAAGTGCAACAAGCAAAACTACAAATTAAGTGGAGCTCAATATGCAATGAGTTGCATATTGATGGAACACCACATGACTTATTTAGTTCTCTCCCATTTATGTACTCGACACAATTAAATGTTGGTTAGCATGGCAAGAGGTGAACCATATGTAAAATACACAGTTAGGCATTTTAAATGAGGCCGGAAACATCAAACAACAATTCCGGTAAAACCTCATGTGCCTTTAGCAATTTAAAGCAAACAACAATTTTAAACATTTAAATGTTGTTATCATGATGCGGATGACAAGTGCAAGTTTTATGCAATTTTTGTTAAAAGTTGACAAGCATATTATGAAGCATTTCTCATCGTGGCGGAAATGAAAGGGGTGCCACGGCGACGATAACGAAATGGTGCCACGACAACGTTCCGGTTCTGACAACTCATTGAGACGTCGGTGCAAAAGAAAGTGTGGCGGGATCTTGCAAAAGATGGTGGGATGATCCCGGTTACCGGTTTCCCACGGGTTGATGGCATGGATGCGAGAGACACTACGGACACGGTGCAAACAAAAGGGTGCATCTCGTACATCGCAAGCATTCATCCACGGGGTCATCGGCTCGGCGGTTATACCTTCGAATTGCGCAGTTTGGGACGGTTCGGGTTCGAAGGGATGTAGACGGAAGTAGTTGTACAATTGGTCCACGACGAGGGTAGTGGAAGTAGTGGTACACAAGGAAGGTAGAGGTACTCGCGATAGTCGTACATGAGTCTTGTGACCCATGGTTCTTTGGGCAACTGTAGTTTTACACGTCTGTAGGTGTTCGAGGTCGTTGGTAGTGGAACTCGCGGTATAGCGACGGTAGTGGAACTTGCTGATCCGAGGGGGGTATTCGGCAGTCTTGCTCTTACGAGGGTAGTCGTTCACGATCGTTCAGAGAGGTACTTGATGACACCAAGCCCTTCGCGGTCGACGGTAGTGGTACTTGGCGAAATGCATGTCGATGGTAGTTGTCCTCGTATCGTCGTGGAAGTAGTCGTTCACTTGACGATCTTATCGGAACCTCGTCAACAGTAGAGATCCACCTTGGCGTTCTGAAGGGGTACTTGGCATCGTGGTACTTGGCGATTTCGGGGATGGCAGAAGACGAACTTGGCGAACCTCGTTGACCTGGTAGTAGGCATTTCGTTCAGTACTCGTCCGGGCATCCGTGCGGTCTTGCCAATGGTGTACTTGGCGAATCCACGTAGTCGTACATGTTCGTATTGGTACTTGGCGCCATTTAGTCTCGAGTACTTGATGGTTCCGGTCGGGACAATAAAACGTAGTCGACCATGAAGATGTTTCGGTGCGGAACCTGGTGAACCAAAACAAGGCAGCGCCAGGCGGTCTTGGCGGCCAACAAAGGGGTCGTGTTAGGCCAGCGGCTGGGCCTGGCATGGCCGGCTGGCCACGCGAGGAGACCCGATTAACGTGGAAGCCGTGCGTGCGTGCGAATCGAGCAGGCAGAAGCAATGCTCGTCCTCGGGCGAGGCCGAGGCAAAGTAGGCCAAAACGGTTGCGGGCCTTGCAGGGACAGCATGGGGAGCCGACGAGGACCTCCGGCAACGCGGCTGACGGCCGCACGTCAAAAATGGATAAGTCCGGGGTGAGGGATCTCGACAGCAGCGACACGGTCATGGCATCAGCGTCGGGGCTCCTTTTAGAGAAAGAGGGGAAGGGATATGTGAGGTGAGGAAGGAAAAATAGGGAAGGGAGAGGGAGGAGGCAAGGCATGCACGACATGGACCTGGGCTCTCCGGACAACGGGGCACCAAGGGAGGCGAGCAGGAGAAAGTGGGACGGCGCGGTGGAGGCAAGATCGCTGGACGAGGTCGAGGTACGGAGTAGGGCGCCGAGTGGCACAACGCAGTGCAGCTCGAGCATGAGGAGAAGCAGAGGAGGCCCGACGAGGAAGGGGCTTACCGGCTTGGAGGCTCTGGTGGCGGGCGCCATGACGATTGGGGCCAGCGGCCTAAGCCGAGAGCAGCAAGGAGAAGGCCGGGATGGGCGGTGCTTGACATCGGCGGGCGGCGCCTCACCAGAGTGGGGATGGCGGCGACACTGGTGGGAGAAGGAGGCGGGGGCGTGGGCTCGCGCATGCTGGGGGGCGCCTCTCCCTAACGATGCGTGTGGGAGCGAGAGGGAGAGGTGGGTCAAGCGGTTCCTGGGAACTGCGTGCGTGCGGGTGTTCGCGGCGGTGTATGAGGATGAGAGGGAGAGGGTGAGGTCTCGGTCGGGCCTAGCGGTTGCTAGGGTTAGATCCGGTGCGGGCTGGGCCTTAGGCGCAGATGGCCCAGCGAAGGTTGGACCAAATTGGGCCGGTGCAGGAGGTTGGAGGCCCAGCTGGGGCTGGCTCCTCACTCCTCTCTTTAGAAAAAGATTTAAAACAGATAATTGAAAGAAAAAAAGGAAAGAGGGGGTTACGAAAAGATTTTGGGCTTTCCCGAACTCGCAAAATTATGCTTGTTCCAAGAAAATAAAAAAGACGAAGATTGAAAGATGTAAAATTCAAACTCATTTGATTTAAATTCAAATGATTCAAATAGGAACTGAGGTTTGGGAAGGCCAAAAATGTTCAGATTTTTGGCGGAGCTCCGGAAAATGATGAAAGAATAAATGGCAGGTTAGAGAGTCAACACTTGAAGAAGAAAAGGCCAAGGGATTTAATATGCAAGTGTGTTAAGGTGAATTCCAAATAAATGGAATATTTTATAATAGCTCCATAATAATATTGGGAGGATATATGTTATAAAGAGAACTCACCATGTGAATTCCCTCGATTTAAATGGATCAAAGATCCATGCCATTTATTTAGTTGAGTTAAAAAATGACATGATGACATGATGCAATGCAAATGATGGAAAGAAGAAAGCAACAAACCAAACAAATCACATGATGAAACTCGGAAACCATGGAAGGCATCTGAAGCTCCAGCCTTGGGGCGTCACATCCCACAACGGCCATTTCAAAGGGGGACAACAAGTACAAGTTATCCTGACAAAAGGTGGTCTTCGCCTGCCAAAGGCCCCTTCGATGATGTGTGAGTAGTTTACCTCAGACCTTCGGGTCCATAGTTATTAGCTAGATGGCTTCTTCTCTCTCTCTTTGGATCTCAATACAAGGTTCTCCTTGATCTTCTTGGAGATCTATTTTATGTAACTCTTTTTGTGGTGTGTTTGTCGAGATCCGATGAATTGTGGGTTATGATCAAGTTTATCTATGAATAATATTTGATTCATCTCTGAAATCTTTTATGTATGATTGGTTATCTTTGCATGTCTCTTCGAATTATCAGTTTGGTTTGGCCTACTTGATTGATCTTTCTTGCAATGGGAGAAGTGCTTAGCTTTGGGTTCAATCTTGCGGTGTCCTTTCCGAGTGACAGCAGGGGCAGCAAGGCACGTATTGTATTGTTGCCATCGAGGATAAAAAGATGGGGTTTATATCATATTGCTTGAGTTTATCCCTCTACATCATGTCATCTTGCCTAATGTGTTACTCTGTTCTTATGAACTTAATACTCTAGATGCATGCTGGATAACGGTCGATGTGTGGAGTGATAGTAGTAGATGCAGAATCGTTTCGGTCTACTTGTCGCAGATGTGATGCCTATATACATGATCATGCCTAGATATTCTCATAATTATGCACTTTTCTATCAATTGCTCGACAGTAATTTGTTCACCTGCCGTAATACTTATGCTATCTTGAGAGAAGCCACTAGTGAAACCTATGGCCCCGGGTCTATCTTTTATCATATAAGTTTCCAATCTATTCTACTTTGCAATCTTTACTTTAAATCTATATCATTAAAATACCAAAAATATTTATCTTACTATCATTATCTCTATCAGATCTCACTCTTGTAAGTGACCGCGAAGGGATTGACAACCCCTTTATCCCGTTGGTTGCGAGGTTCTTATTTGTTTGTGTAGGTACGCGGGACTTGTGTGTAGTGTAACACCCTCGATGCGGCTATAGCTCCCACGTGTCGAGGCACGACTTAGAGACATAACCGCATTGAAAGCAATGTCGCAAGTTAGGCAATCATCACAACATCCCATGCAATATATAGTAAAAGGGAGAGGTACATAGTTGGCTTACACTCGCCACGTCACATCAAAGTACATAAATAACATCCATCATACAAACACTCATGGCCCGACTACGGCGCCAAAATAGAAGAAAAACCCAACATGCGACAAGGCCCTGAATCGAACCCCAACTAGGCACCACTATTGATCATCAGGAAAAGACACGTAGTAACGCTGAGAGTCTTCGTCCAACTCCCACTTGAGCTCGTACTCATCACCTGGAGCGGAATCACCTGGACCTGCATCTGGAGTTATAGTATCTGTGAGCCACAGAGACTCAGCAATCTCGCACCCTCGCGATCAAGACTATTTAAGCTTATAGGAAGGGGAAGGCAAATATACACGTGGAGTTGCAGCAAGCGACTAGCATATATGGTGGCTATCTTATTCGCAAAAGAGAGCGAGAAGAGGAGGCAAGGCACGAGCGAGAAACTAGAGAGCAACCTGCGCAAACTTTACTCCAACACCGTGTCCACTTCCCGGACTCCGCCAAGAAGAGGCCATCACGGTAACACACTCAGTTGATTCATTTTAATTAATTAAGGTTCAAGTTATCTACAACCGGACATTAACAAATTGCCATTTGCCCATAACCGCAGGCACGGCTTTTGAAAGTTCAATCCCTGCAGGGGAGTCCCAACTTAGCCCATGACAAGCTCTCATGGTCAACGAAGGAATAGACCTCCTCCCAAGACGTTCCGATCAGACTCGGTATCTCGGTAATTCAAGACAACTCCGACAATGGTAAAACAAGTCCAGCAACACCACCCGCTGTGCCGACAAATCCCGATAGGAGCTGCACATATCTCGTTCTTAGGGCAGATCGGATAAGCTAAGCGTACGGGAGCCAATGTAACCCAAGTTGCCGAGGGACGGCCCTGCACGGTGCTCAAGGTTGGACCAACACTCAGAGGAGCACTGGCCCGGGGGGGGGGGGGTAAAATAAGATGACCCTTGAGTCCATGAAACCCAAGGGAAAGGCTAGGTGGCAAATGGCAAAACCAAGGTTGGGCACTGCTGGAGGAGTTTTATTCAAGGCGGACAGTCAAGGGGTTCCCATTATAACCCAACCGCGTAAGGAACGCAAAAATCCGGGAACATAACACCGATATGACGGAAACTAGGGCGGCAAGAGTGGAACAAAACACTAGGCGAGAGGCCGAGCCTTCCAGCCTTTACCCAAGTATATAGGTGCATTAAGATAACATGGCAATATAATGATATCCCAACAAGTAAATAAAAGATGTTCCAACAAGGAACGGCCTCCAATCTTCACATGCAACTAGCAACGCTATAAGAGGGGCTGAGCAAAGCGGTAACATAGCCAATCAACGGTTTGCGAGGATAATGGTGGGTTAGAGACTTGAAATGGCAATTTGGGAGGCTGGCAAGCAAAAGGTAGGCATCGTAGCATTGGCATAGCGAGAGCGAGCAAACTAGCATAGCAAAGATAGTAGTGATTTCGAGGGTATGATCATCTTGCCTGCACAGTTGTCAGAGTTGACTGGATCCTCGAAAGAAAACTCAACGGGCTCCTCGGTAGCGAACTCGTCTCCCGGCTCTACCCAAACAAGACAAACAAGCAACAAGGATACAATCAACCACGTGCAAGAACAAGCAATATGATGAAGTGATGATATGCTATGCGGGATGCGATGCGGGATGCAAAATGCAAGATATGACAGGAAATGCATGAACCTGGCCTCAACTTGGAATTCCAAGGGTGCCACTGGAAAAACGAGATGAAATCGCTTGAAAACGATATAAAGATCATCGGAATCGGAGTTACGGTTTGGAAATGGCAAGCGATTCAAAAATTGACACCGGTCTGCAATTTACAGCAAGTAGGCGTCTAAATGCAATGAGATGAACATGCTACAGCCACCAAACATGACAACAAAATGCATGGCAGGGATGTACACAAGATGCTTAAAAAAGTCTAGCACTGAGCTATGGCCAATTCATCCATTATGAGGTTCAAACAAGTATGGCAAGAACGCAAATGCAAAACAGATTCCAGACTTAGTGAAATTAACACTTGTCTGAAATTTCAGATCACGAAGCCCTCTTCGGAGCAGCAAAACAACATGAAACATGACCTGATTAAGACAAGTAAGAACATGGCATGGAGCTACTCAACAAGCTTAACAAAAGACCCAAAGTGACCTGGGGCCAAAAGGGTTCACAAAATACACTAACGGGCACACGAACATAGCTAAAACACAATCAGTTTTCAGACTTAGTGAAAACTGAGACATGCTGAAATATAACTCACGAAGGCATGTAAACAAGCTCGATGCACTCACTACAGTGCAAGTCATGGCAAGGCAAGCATACATCCATTAAGAAGACATAAAATACAAGCTAGACATGGCAAGAACAACGGCATAGCATGCACGAATCAACTACAATAACATTGGCAAAATCGCAAACAAGTTGACGATCTGCCCAGATTCACAACGAAGCAAAAGTAGAGCTCGATTGACTCAAGCTAGGTTGCTCCATAATTGCAAACAAAGACATGGATGGATAGAGTATAACATGATTAACAAAACTCCTTTACTGATCATCCTCAAAAGAAGCACGGATCACTAGGAAACAAGATGAACATATGGCATCATGAACTAAATAATCCCAGACTTAGTGGAAACTACTAAGTCCCTGAAAACTGATTTACCGGGTGCCTCACTTTGCAAGCTTGCACAAGTCACCACACACATCCTAAAAATGCATGGGTTGCACCTGTGGAAAGAAGACAAAATCTTTAACAAAACATATGAAGGACTCACAGGCATATCATGCACACAATAATCATGGCAAAAATGACAAAAGTCTAAGATGAACTAGCAGATCTGACAATTAAGTCACGAAGCCTCTTTATAACAGCATTTCGAGCATCAAGATGCACTCAAATGAAAATGATGCAATGGAATGAAATGATGTACTCGTCGAGGCGAACATTTTGATATACTATATGCCCAAATCGGAGCTACGGATGCGGAGATACGGCCGGTCAAAGTACGCATAAAAAATTAGGGTTCGGAGGAGAAAGTCAACCGAGATATTTTTTTTCCAGATCCAGATCTGCACGGTTTTTGGCGCACGCCGGAGTCACTGTTCCTGTTCGCCGGAATCGTTGGGGGAGGAGGCCGGCGGCTTGCCGGAGGGGAGGAGAGGCCTGGGGCGGCGCCGGCGTGGAGAAGGACGGCGCCGGCATGGAGGAGGACGGCGCGGGGCGGCGCGCTCGCCGGAGGGACGGCGGCGTGAAGGCGGCGGTGGATCGGCGAGGCGGCGGAGGAGCTGGCCGGCTCGGGTGGCCGGAAATGGCGG